>NC_057711.1:16251032-16255931 GCF_004010195.1 Chiloscyllium plagiosum | reverse complement strand
AGGTCCCTTTTAAATCTTTCCCCTCTCACTCTACACCTCAGACCTCTCGTTCTGGACTCCCCCAACACAGGGAAAAGACCTTGTCTATTTACACTATCAATGTCCCTCACAATTTTATAAACCTCTGTTAGGTCACTCCTCAGCCTCTAACGCTCCAGGGAAAATAGCCCCAGCCTACTCAGCCTCTACCTGGAGCTCAAATCCTCCAAAGCTGGCAACATTCTTGTAAATCTTTTCTGAACCCTTTCAAGTTTCACAACATCCTTCTGATAGGAGGGAGACCAGAACTGCACACAATATTCCAAAACTAACAGGCCTAACTAATGTCCTGTATTACCAGAACATGACCTCCCAACTCCTATACTCGATGCTCTGACCAATAAAGGCAAGTATTTCAAATGGCTTCTTAGATACAGAGTGGATGTTTCCCCTGGTTGAGGAATCTATAACCAGCAATCACAGTCTCAGGAAAGGGATTAGGCCATTTAGGACTGGGATGAGGAAACATTTCTTCACTCAGAGGGTGGTCATCCTATGTAATTCACGACCACAGAATGCTGTGGAGATTGTGTCACTGAGTCTATTCAAGAAAATGATTGTTTTTTTTTTGATATTGAGGCCATTAAGTGGTATAGGGAGAAAGCAGGATTGTGGCATTGAGATAGTGGTTAGCCATGATCATATTGAATGACACAGCTGGCCCAAAGAGTTGATTGGCCTCGTGGTGTCTATGCTTGGATGTATTGCTTCAGGCAATTGAATTTCTGCATGTGTCATTTCAGTATAAAGTTGCCAACTCCATATTGGGTTACTTACGCTGCATAATTGAGTTAGTGCAATGTGTTCAGTCAGTCAGCTTTAACATCAGTAAGCACAAAACCCACAATACATGTATATGTCTATGATATCGTAGCCATGTAAGTAGTGCAGTTAATAAACATTAAGACATCTGACTCAACAAGAACCTGTCTCCCCATAGTGTGTGTTACAGAGGCTGGGATATAGAAAACCACAAACTGCATTGATTACTAGTCCAGAAAAATTGCCGCTACATCACCGGTCACTATCAATTAGCTCAGGAGCGTGAGGACATTGGGATGAACCATCACTTGCAGCAATTTTAAATTGCTTTTGCTTCCTGAGGAAACCTACATTTTCACAGGAAGAACCTCACCACTCACCAGTTATGAAATTCTAACTTTGCTTCCTGTGTCACCTGACACATCACAAGAACGATTGTTCCAAAAGGTGAGGAGATGATCTCGGGCAGGTCTAAAGTTGAGAGGACATTATTAAATGTGCAATTCTATATCACAAGGTACTGAGTACTTTTAACTGCACATCTAATACTAAACAGTTAACAAAATAAAGTAGACATAAGACATTTACACTCCATATGCGAATCCAGTGTGCTGGAAATTGGGACTAGCATAGATTTAGAGTTCCTGATGAATGGCTTTTGCCCGAAACATCGATTTTGCTGAAGCTCCTCGATGCTGCCTGAATTGCTGTGCTCTTCCAGCACCATTGATCCAGAATCTGGTTTCCAGCATCTGCAGTCATTGTTTTTACCTTATAGATTTAGAGTACTTTAGTAAGTGCAGATTTGATGGTCCAAAGGAACATTTCTGTTCTGTACAATTCTAAAATTCTATGATTAATTAATTTATTAATTTTTGTGTGCTCAACCCAAAGGCAGCTCCTTAAGGTTGTCTGCTGATGATTGATTCTGAGCATTTTTCTTCAGCAGGGATAGTTTCCCACTCTCAGTGGCAGGGCAATGAGACAGCTCTCACATCTACCCTGGCCATCATAGAGGTCAAACCAACACTATGAGGCATTATTCTGAACTACCTGCTCATGACCTGACACAACTGGTCCCCAAACTAACACATGCCTTTAAAACATTTTAAAAATATAATGTTCTAAAAGCCATAAGCGGAAAATTAGACTTTTAAAACAATTCTCAATGCAAGTTCCAAAATTCTTCTGAAGATCAAGTTGCAAGAATTATTTTCCCATGTTCACCCTCCAGGTTTAGAAATATCGTGCAAATATCTAAGTACCAGCTTATCTGATTAGATTAGATTCCCTACAGTGTGGAAACAGGCCCTTCGGCCCAACAAATCCACACCGACCCTCCGAAGAGTAACCCACTCAGACTCATTTCCCTACATTTACCCCAACTAATGCACTTAACACGATGGGCAATTGAGCATGGCCAGTTCACCTGTCCTGCACATCGTTGGTAATGTGGGAGAAAACCCAAGTAGACATGGAGAGAATGTGCAAATTCAACACAGGCAGTCGTCTAAGGTGGGAATCAAACCCAGGTCCCTGGCACTGTGAGACAGCAGTGCTAACTCCTGAGCCACTGCACCACCCTCTTTGCATAAAGCTAATGTTTGAAAATTCTTAGAAACTAGAGCGCAAATATGTCAGTCTTCAGATTCAATAGGTTAGAAAAGTCACACTCACAAACCTGTAAAGCGGGTTTTACTTAACAATATATCTTTACGCATATGGATGGGGGCATGCTAGGAGAATCTGCTAAGTTTTCGACACACCACTCATCAATGTTATGCTACTCATGAAATGCATTTTAATATATCCCGCAGCATACCTTGATAACACATTATTCAAATAGCATTGACCGTGGTCTCAGAATTACTCTGTTGACATAGGATCTTGGGTCAAACTGAAGCAGGAATGTTTGAACACAGTGACACCTGATCGAATGTTGTACAGTAAAAACTCAGGGACTAGCATCAGCTGTCATTTCATTTTACAGAGTTGGTTATTTTCAATGTGTGTGCATTGTAGGATTTTACATAACAGTCTTGAAGAGCCAGCTGAGACTATGCTCAGCACCTAATCAGCTTCATTAACATTAAGAGTACCCTACTTCCACACTAACATTCAGCTTTGGACACTTAACAATTGTGCAACCTAAATTTCTCCTGCCTTCATGTGGAACAAAGTAACTCTACTGAAACAGCTCCATGGAGGCTAGTATCTTGTCACCAAGTCACCCTTTATCTACACATGCACAGCTAGCTCAGAGTGCGTCCCGAGAGTAAGGAGTATCCTTGAAAATCCTGTTTAAATCTGTCAGCCTGGACCCCCTGATTGGCCCGGGTTAACATCCCCAATCAAGGAACTCTGACTCAGGGAGATCCTCCTGGTCAACGACATTTTAATCATTCCATCTGCTTTATGAACTGAGCTTCTCCATTCTATTTACCTATAAGTTTACAAACCAAAGTCAGAAGACTACACTACTTCTAATCAACCTGCTCAGACATGTTATCTCACAGTATCAGAGGGACTTGAACCCAGACCTTCTGAGGTAGAGATATTATCACTGTGCCACAAGAATCCAAATCAAGGCCATTGTGAGACAGGAAGAATACGATGACAGATTGTGTCAACATTTTCAAGGAACCAAACTCTAGGAATCCATCTCCCTGCTCTCGTACTCTTTGTAGTTGATGCCTGAGGTTCTCATGTCACACTGTCATGTCTTTCTTCCTTTCCGACCTCTGGACTAAGGGCTCCAGGGCCATACCAGACAATCAGGGTGCTTTTTCACTCTGGCCAGTTGCTCTTTTTGCAGTCTTCTTCCTTCTTTTAAAAACTTTACAAACAGCTCCACCAGCTGCTGCAGTCTAACCTGAATTTACTTTAAGAGGGGAACGCTGCTTTTCAGAGATGTCATCAGCTGCCATTTGTGCTAATCACGTACACACTTGCGGCCCCTGCTGAGAGTGCAGTCCCTCAGCAGCAAGCTTCTCACTGGGTTACACACAATCGTCCCATGCCTCAACCCAGGAGAAAGTGAGGACTGCAGATGCTGGAGATCAGAATTGAGCGTGTGGTGCTGGAAAAGCACAGCAGGTCAGGCAACATCCGAGGAGCAGGAGAATTGACAGAAGGGCTTATGCCTGAACGGTCGATTCTCCTGCCATCGACCCATGCCTCAACCCTGTAAACACAATTAATCCACTCAGTTCAGATCTTCATACCCAATTTAGACACACGTATAGTGTCAACACAAAGAAATAGTGACAAAACTGGCATAGCGTCAATGTTGTATAAAAAAGACTGAAAACAGAGAGTCCCTTTTTTTCATTCACGGGATGAGGGCATCGCTGGCTAGAAAACATTTATTGCTTATGCTTAATTACCCAGAGGGTAGTTAGGAGTCAAACACATTGCTGTGGTCTGGAGTGGCATGTAGACCAGACCATTTAAGGACTTGTTATGGACCAGGCCAGACCCCCTCAGAACACTTCAAGAAAGTAGCCCGGACTCTAACATTTAAGGAGGTGTAGAGTGGATATTCCAGGAGTGAAGCAGCTGGGTAAACCACTTAGTTTGAAACAAAACAGAATTTATGCACAAGATTACAGAATAAAACACAAACAGAAGAGAACAGAATACCGAATAACTTAACCTACCTGAAAACCCAACAAATTATCCCAATTTAATGATACTGTTCAAAGTCAGTGAGAAGATTTGTAACTCGGGTGCTCGTTATTGTGGTCTGTTCGCCGAGCTGGGAATTTGTGTTGCAGACGTTTCGTCCCCTGTCTAGGTGACATCCTCTGTGCTTGGGAGCCTCCTGTGACGCGCTTCTGTGGTGTTTCCTCCGGCATTTATAGTGGCCTGTCCCTGCCGCTTCCGGTTGTCAGTTCCAGCTGTCCGTTGCAGTGGTCGGTATATTGGGTCCAGATCGAGATGCTTATTGATTGAAGCTGTGGATGAGTGCCATGCTTCTAGGAATTCCCTGGCTGTTCTCTGTTTGGCTTGTCCTATAATAGTAGTGTTGTCCCAGTCGAACTCATGTTGCTTGTCATCTGCATGTGTGGCTACTAAGGCTAGCTGGTCGTGTCATTT
>NC_057711.1:16244360-16250839 GCF_004010195.1 Chiloscyllium plagiosum | reverse complement strand
GGGTGGTTGCTTTTGTAGTTCAGGACTCGTTCTGTGTGTGTGGCTTTCCTGTATACCTTTGTGGTGAATTCTCTGTTCGGTGTTCTCTGTACCATCACGTCTAGGAATGGGAGTTGGTTGTCCTTTTCTTCCTCTCTAGTGAATCGGATTCCTGTGAGTGTGGCGTTGATGATCCGGTGTGTGTTCTCTATTTCTGTGTTTTTAATGATTACAAAGGTGTCATCCACATACCTGACCCAGAGTTTGGGTTGAATTTGCGGTAAGACTGTTTGTTCTAATCTTTGCATTACCGCTTCTGCTATGAGTCCAGAGATGGATGAGACTTCCTAGCAGCACTAGAATGCACACTCAGAAACAATGGACTGACAGAAGAGACACAACAAACAGTGAGACAAAGTATCGTACCTCTTTGTGGCCTTTGTGGCCTTTGTGACCGTTTCTTGGATCAGCAGCCATAAACTTAACTGCCTGCTTTCTGTGAACAGCCAGACGGCTAAAACCAAACCAAACCAAACTAGAGAAAAGCTGAGCTGGGAGAACTGGCCGCTCCCCTTTCACTATACATGTGTTTCTTTGAAAAACTTGAAGCATTTTGCCTGAGCCAGTATCTGTTAGCTATAATCAAATTGGTCCTGAAGCTCATCCAAGCCAAATTTTTTGGAATTGCTGCTTTTACAACCTCTCTGAAAACAAAACCAAGGACAGTGTAACCTTGTTAAGGAAGCATCATCATCACAGACATTGGTGAACCAGATGGGTTGTTTCTGACAATTGGTTTATGGTCATCAATAGATTCTTAATTCCAGATATTTATTGAAATCAAACTCCACCATTTGCCATGGCAGGATTCAAACTGCGTCCCTGGGACATTATCTGGGTCACTGAATTAACAGTCTAGTGATAATACCACTAGGGCCATCAGCTCCGCATAGCCTTCAGTTGAACCAAAAACATATCTGGCCACAAAGTCCCAAAATCTGTTTACATTGATAAGCATGGCATTATATAATGGAGGCAGAGGCGAGTTTGGGCCCAGTATGAGAGTTTGTGGCTGCATCAGTGAGGTGGATCCCAACTGGATTCACAGCAGTGACGGAGTCAAGTTTGGACTGGTGTGGTATCCTTTGGCATCAGTGGCATCTGCATTGGCTGGGTTCAGTGAAGACTCACAATGTTAAGCTTGGCAGTGGAGACAAGATGGGGGCGAAGACTAGTGACTTTTGTTCTAGTGTCGTGACAAAGGGATTTGTGCCTGGCCACTAGGCCCATGACCCATGATGGAGCACTTATCAAGAAGGACTGTAAATTTGAACACTTGTTCTTTTTTTCCTTATTTTTCTGCCTTTATACTCTAAGTCTTGGTTTATTTTTCTGTGTTTAAAAATGGCGGCAGAGAATGGCAACACCATACAACATTTTTCATTGTATTTTGTCACAAAATACACATGACAATAAATTAACCAACTATATTGCTCAATTATATTGCTCAATCCCGCAATCAGATTATGAGGGCAATTATTCTGATGTGGAATTACTGTCACATAACGGTGAATAATGGTGTGTTCTCTTCTGCAAAGGTGTGGGGGGGGGATCTTTTGAGATAATCAAACAGCTTCGTGTCACTTTTATTTAGATGTTACCCTTCCATCTCCAGACACAAACACAGAAGTTGCTGGAGAAACTCAGCAGGTCTGGCAGCATCTGTGGAGAGAAAGCAGAGCTAATGTTTCAGGTCCAGTGACCCTTCTTCAGAACTGGTTGCAACGAGAAAAATGTTGGTATATATGCTGAAGATGTGATGAGGAAGGAGGAGTAAAGGACTGGTGGAGGTGGACCCCAGAGAAAGAGAAAAACAATAGTTGAACAGAAAGGAAATGAGTAATGGTCACTCTGGGAGAAGAAATAGCTACATTACGTTCCTCCCACCCTTTCCCCACCCTACCTTCCACATATATATTATCCTTTTCCTAGCTATAACTATTTCTGAAGATGGGTCACTGGACTTTAAATGTTAGTCTGCTTTCTCTCCACAGATGCAGTTAGACCAGTTAAGTTTCTCCAGCAATTTCTGTTTTTGTTTCAGATTTCCAGCATTTCCAGACATTTTTAATTGAATTCAAAACTCTAAATGCTAAAAGGTATAACCAATTATAGTTTGAATTGTAATCTGCCTGCATTTTAATCCAATAGCATTAGCATTACATTACAGTACATCGTAGGACCCTGATGACCATATTAAAATGAAGCGAACCCTGCTTAAGGCAGTGGTTTTGGATACTCAACAATAAATCTCTTTTGAAACAGCCAGGCCTGCACTGTCATTATTCATGGGGGTGGTAACCTAAATTTGAGAGCATGAAGGTCCCATTAACCCCAGACAAAATCAATCCCACTGCTTCTGATTACTGAGAGAGAAATGAAACCATTTGTAGCAAGGTAAGAGACCCCCTGGAGAACTTAACCTATTACAATTAACTGTGCCAATCAGCTTTAACCAGATCGAAAAAGACAGCTCCAGCAGAACATCTGTAATCCCACCTCACACAACTTTCATCCACAAAGATGACGAGAGCTGTCTTGATTGACAGGACAAATGTGAAACCAATCATAGCAATAGCATTGCAAAATCCACTCCTTTTACTCAGCTGCACAGTCAAGTGCAATCACTTCCAGAATTTCTGACACACTGGAGAGGATAAAAACAGAATGATCCATCTTCTCTCTTTCTCTGACTACCTCGCACTCACATGGAGCAGAAAATTGCACACTTTGCTGTGACTCAGTGTGATTTTAAGAGTCTTTCAACAGGTAGACAGGGTGGTTAAGAAGACATTTAGCACACTTGCTGTCATTGCTTAGATCTTTGAGTATAGGAGTTGGGATGTCATGTTAAGGTTGTACAGGACATTGGTAAGGCCTTTTCCGAGTATTGCATGCAGTTCTGGTCATCCTGTTATACGAAGGATATTATTAAATTGGAGAGGATTCAGAAACGATTTACCAGGATCTTCCTGGAAATGGATAATTTGTAATACAAAAATAGATTGGAATATCCTTCCTATAACTGTATTCCAGAAGAGGCCTCACCAATGTCCTTTACTACCACAACATGACTTTCTAACTCCTATACTCAAAGGACTGAGCAATGAAGGCAAGGAAATACCTGGGACCTTTTTCACTGGAGTGTAGGAGGTTGAGGGGTGACCTTATTGAGATTTATAAAATCATGAAGAGCATAGATAAGGTGATTAGCAAGGGTCTTTTCCTTGGGGTGGGGGAGTCCAAAAGTAGGGTGCATATTTTTAAGTTGAGAAGAGAAAGTTTTAAAAAGGATATGAGGAGCAACTTTTTTACGCAGAGTGATTCATGTGTGGAATGAGTTAACAGAGAAAGTGGTGGATGCAGGTGCAGCTACAACATTTAAAAGACATTAGGATAAGTTGATGAATAAGAAAAGTTTAGAGGGTTATAGGCCAAGTGCAGGAAAGTAGGACTAGTTTAGTTTGGGAAAATGGTCAGCATGGACTAGTTAGAGCGAAGGGTCTGTTTCCATACTGTATGACTCCATTACTCTAAAACCTCAGAATCAAAAATGAGGTGATGATTTATTCCAGGGGACACTGTTACAAGTGTCAGCAGATGACATACCCTGTCTGCTAAACACTAGACAGAGATAAAACATCAAGGGCCTTGGGTAATATTATAGAACAGAAGAACCGAGGGGTGCAGGCACATAATTCTTTGAAATTTACATCACATCTCGATAGGGTGGTTAAAAAGTCATTTGGAATGCTTGTCTTCATTACACAGCCCTTTGAGTATAGGAGTTGGAAAGTCATCTTGAGATTGTACAGGACATTGGTGAGGCTTCTTCTGGAATACTGTGTCCAGTTTTAGTTGCCCAGTTATAGGAAGGATATTATCAAACTGGTGAAGGTTCAGAAGAGATTTACCAGGATGTTGCCAGATATGGGAGGTTTGAGTTATAAAGAAGGGCTGGATAGGCTGGGACTTCTTTCACTGAAGCGTAGGAGGTTGAGAGGTGATCTGATAGAAGCTTATAAAATACTAAGAGGTACAGATAACATTGATGGCAGTTTTTCCCTAGGATCGAGAATGTCAAAACCAGGGGACACATGTTCAAAATAAGAGAAGAGAGATTTAGGAAAGATGTAAAAGGCAAATGTTTTACACAGAGGGTAGTTTGCGTGTGGAATGAACTTCCTGAGAAAGTGGGGAGTGCGGGTACAATTACAACAGTTAAAAGACATATAGATAAATACATGAATAGGAAAGGTTTGAAGGGACATAGGACAGGAACAGACAGGTCAGACTAGTTTAGTTTGTGATTATGTTCGACTTGCACTAGTTGGATCAAAGGGTCTGTTTCCATGCTGTATGACTCTATGACTATATAGAGCCATATTTTTCGTGATGCCCATAACCAATATTTATCCCTCAAACAACGCCATTGAAAAGACGTTCTGGTCACTATCACCCTGTTATTTCTGGAAGTTTGCTGTGTGCACATTGGTTGCTGCATTTCCATGGATTACAACACCGGTTCGACATGTTTCACCGGCTGTAAAATGTTTTAGAACATCGCAAAGGTTGTGAACGATGCCACGTTATTGCAATTTTTTTCTTTAAACATTTGTGAAATTTATTGGCAGGAATTATTCAGGTTACACGTACCTATTCTGAAATCCTGGAATTCAATAGCAATGTGGTTAATTATCAACATGGGTGATGCTGCATTCACCATTGGTAAAGAAATATAGAAAATGGGAGCAGAAATAAGCCATTCAGCCCATTGAACCTTCTCTGCCATTTGTTACATTCATGGTTGATCATCCAATACCGTACCTTGTTCTCTCTTTCTCCCCTCTTTAATCCCCTTCCACCTAAGAACTATTATCTCATTCCTTTTTGAAAACATTCAATGTTTTGGCCTCAACCACTTTCTATGGGAAAGAATTTCACAGGCTCACCACTGTTTAGGTGGACAAATGTCTCTTCATCTCAGTTCTAAATGGCCTCCCCTTTAATATAATTGAGGAACCCTGTATTTTTGCCCAGTGAATGGCTTACAGACTCCCTCCCAGTAAAAGAGTCTGTATAATGTCTCAAAAAGTGGTGTTATGAGAATATTTTTCCTCCTATTGCCTGCTTTTCAAGAGCAAATAATCATGTGAGTTTAGTTGTGACATTCAGCAAAATCATGGCTGATATACTTGTATTTTGAATTCTATGTTACCAACTACTCTCGATATCATTTGACTCCCTTTCCTACCATAAATCTATCTACCATTACATTAAAAACATTCAATGTTGCTGGTTCCATCACCTTCAGTGGTTGAAATTGAAAATCACGCAGTCTATTGAGAGTCCTCATGTCTGTTCTAAAAGGGCAACTCCTAATGTGAGGGAGGTAGGATAGTGAAGAAAACACTTGGCATGCTTGCCTTTATTGTTCAGTGCATTGAGTATAGGAATTGGGAGCTTAAAAATGTGTTGCTGGAAAAGCGTAGCAGTTCAGGCAGCATCAAAGGAACAAGAGAATCAACGTTTCGGGCATAAACCCTTCTTCAGGAATGAGGAAGGTGTGCCAAGCAGGCTAAGATAAAGTGTAGGGAGGAGGGACCAACCAACCAACCAACCCAACCGCCCCGTGGCTGAACACTTTAACACCCTCACCTTAACCTCCTTCCACCTATCGCATTGCCAACTCCCCTCCCCCAAGTTCCTCCTCCCTACCTTTTATCTTAGCCTGCTTGGCACACCCTCCTCATTCCTGAAGAAGGGCTTATACCCGAAACGTTGATTCTCCTGCTCCTTTGATGGTGCCTGACCTGCTGCGCTTTTCCAGCAACACATTTTCAACTCTGATCTCCAGCATCTGCAGTCCTCACTTTCTCCAATAGGAATTGGGAGGTCATGTTGAAGCTGTACAGAATATTAGTTTGGTCACTTTTGGAATACTGCATGCAATTCTGGGCTCCCTGCTAAAGGAAAGATGTTGTGAAACTTGAAAAGGGTTCAGAAAAGATTTACAAGGATGTGGCCAGGGTTGGAGGGTTTGAGCTTATAGGAAAGATGTTGTGAAACTTGAAAGGGTTCAGAAAAGATTTACAAGGATGTGGCCAGAGTTGGAGGGTTTGAGCTATAGGGAGAGGCTGAATAGGCTGGGACTGTTTTCCCTGGAGCGTCAGAGGCTGAGGGGTGACCTTATCCAGGTTATTAAAATCATGAGGGGCATGGATAGGATAAATAGGCAGGGTCCTTCCCCTAGGGTGGCTGAGTCCAAAACTAAACAGCCTAGATTTAAGGTGAGAGGGAAAAAATATAAAAGGGACCTAAACTGTTTCATGCAGAGGGTGGTGCATGTACAGAATGAGTGTCAGAGGAAAGCAGTGGAGGCTGGTACAATTACAACATTTAAAAGGCATCTGGATGGGTATATGATAGGAAAGTTATAG
>NC_057711.1:16194734-16244163 GCF_004010195.1 Chiloscyllium plagiosum | reverse complement strand
GTTGGAGGGTTTGAGCTATAGGGAGAGGCTGAATAGGCTGGGACTGTTTTCCCTGGAGCGTCAGAGGCTGAGGGGTGACCTTATCCAGGTTATTAAAATCATGAGGGGCATGGATAGGATAAATAGGCAGGGTCCTTCCCCTAGGGTGGCTGAGTCCAAAACTAAACAGCCTAGATTTAAGGTGAGAGGGAAAAGATATAAAAGGGACCTAAACTGTTTCATGCAGAGGGTGGTGCATGTACAGAATGAGTGTCAGAGGAAAGCAGTGGAGGCTGGTACAATTACAACATTTAAAAGGCATCTGGATGGGTATATGATAGGAAAGATATAGAGGGATGTGGGCCAAGTGCTGGCAAATAGGACTAGATTAATTTAGGAGAGCTGGTCAGCATGTACCGAAGGATCTGTTTCTGTGCTGTATATCCTTATGACTCTATGACTCTAAATCAGTGTCTCCTCGTTTTGGACATGGCCACAAAAAGGAGCCTAATTTTCAGTTCCACCTTGACAAGACCGTTCAGGATCTTATATACTTCAAGCAACTCACCACTCGATCCTCTGGACTTCTGTGAAAACAAGCCTGCCCCAGTTTTTCTCATAAAACAAACTGGAAAAGTGTAACACTGGAAAAGCACAGCCCGTCAAGCAGCATCCGAGGAGCAGGAGAGTTGATGTTTTGCGCATAAGCCCTTCATCGGATGCTGTCTGACTGGCTGTACTTTTCCAGCACCACACTTTTCAACTCTGATCTTCAGCATCTGCAGTCCTCACTTTCTCATAAAATAAACTGCTTATTCCAGATTGTAATCTATTAAACATAGTTACCATGACATAGACTAGTTTTTGTAAATGTGAGGTTTTGTACCTTTTATTGATTGAAATGTTCACTCGGCCCCTCCATTGGACTGAGGGTATCCAGATGAACTTGTGACACATTCAAAGCCCAATGTTTTTACAAATGCTTCAAACGTCTGATCAATTCTTGGGCCCCAGAACTTCACAATGCATATCAATAATCTGGATGATGGAACCAAATGCAACATTACTCCCCTTCCATGGCCTACATTGGACCTGAAACTCTATCAGTGACAACAAATTGCAGACACATCATGCCTGCATGCCCCTTTACTCGACTCCAACTGGACCCACTGATTCCGGTTTTGCTTAGGTTCCTTGATGCCACACACAGTTGCATGCAGCCATGATGTCAAGGGCTGTCACCCTGACCTCATCTCTGGAATTCAGCTCAATTGATTGGCTGACAACTGGCAGATGTCACTCAGGTGCCACATCTACCATGGTTGGTTGACACTTCATCCTCAGCTTGTATTCTCTGCAAGGAGGCTTATCTCACAAGTTTTAACAAAGCTTGGTGCCAGGCCAACCTACTCATGGGTGTTTATATGAGCTATTTTCTTGAGCTTTGTGCTGTACAATTGCATGATATTTGTGTAACATGATCCTTTGGTCAACCACATGTCCTGACAAATGGCCATCTATCACATCTAGTGATTAACAGGAGTTGACCTGGATACTCTGTGTCAGCACACCACGCTATCTCCTGTTCAGTTATTGCACTTAATTTAAACACACATATGACATAAAATTGAGTGGGAGGCTAGATTGTGAGGAGGACACAGAGGTGCTTCAGTGTGATTTAGATAAGTTCATCGAATGGGCAAATGCATAGGAGTTGTAGATTAATGTGGATAAATGTGAGGTTATCCACTTTGGTAGCAAAAACAGAAAGGTAGGTTATTAGTTGAAGGGCAATAGATTAAGAAAGGGAGAGGTGCAAAGAGACGTAGAAGCCCTGCAGCATCAGTTCCTGAAAGTAAGCTGGTAGGGGTGGTGAAAATGGCAATGATATGTTTGCTTTTATAGCGAGAGGTTTTGAATACAGGAACAGGATATTTTGCTGCAATTATATAAGGCCTTACTGAGACCACACCTGGAGTATTGTGTGCAGTTTTAGTTTCTTTATCTGAAGCAGGATGTTCTGGTTATGGAGGGAGTGCAGCAAAGGTTTACCAGACTGATTCCTGAGATGAGATATGAAGATGCATTATGTTGGGATTATGTTCATTGATATTTACAAGATCGGACAGGATTTTATAGAAACAGAACTAAACAGTGTAAAAGGTGGAAAACTGTTCCCGATGACCAAAATAAGGATCCCAGCCTAACCATATAAAGTAGTCATGATTTGGAGACACCGGTGTTGGACTGGGGTGTACAAAGTTAAAAATCACACAACACCAGGTAATGGTTCAACAGGTTTAATTGGAAGTACTAGCTTTCGAAGCGCTGCTCCTTCATCAGGTGATTGTGGAGAATAAGATTGTAAGCCACAGAACTTATAGCAAAAGTTTCCAGTGTGATCTAACTGAAATTATGTATTGAAAAAGACCCAGATTGTTTGTTAAGTCTCTCGTCTTTTAGAATGACCATGTTGGTATCAGTTCTTTCATTTGTAAATCACAAAACGTTTTTAAAAAGTTACATTCTCAAGTACACACTAACAAGTGGTTAATGTGCACAATCTGGGCTGACAGGCGCTCCGAAAGCTAGTGCTTCCAAACAAACCTGTTGGACTATAACCTGGTGTTATGTGATTTTTAACCATATGAAGTAGACCATTTAGAAATGGGATGAGAAGAGGTTTCTTCCCCAAGAGAATGGAAATCCTGTGGAATTTCCCACCACAGAAAATGGTTGAGGCCAAAGGATTGAGTATTATCAAAAAGGAGCTGGGTGTAGCTATTAGAGATAAAGGAAAGGAGAGAAATCAGGAACATGGTATTGAGTTATAGAGTAATAGAGATGTACAGCACGGAAACAGACCCTTCTGTCCAACCCATCCATGCCGACCAGATATCCCAACCCAATCTAGTCCAATCTGCCAGCACCTGGCCCATATCCCTCCAAACCCTTCCTATTCATATACCCATCCAGATGCCTATTAAATGTTGCAATTCTACCAGCCTCCACCACTTCCTCCGGCAGCTCATTCCGATGATCTAACATGATCACATTGAATGCTGGAGCAGGGAGGCTACCAAGAGATTATAGATAGATTAACTGAGGGAGCAAAGATGTGGCAAATGGACTAGAAGTTGGTAAAATGGGAAATTATCCCTTTTGGCAGGAAATTTTTTTTAAAAAAGCAGAGGACGGAATTTTTGCCAAACATTCACTTGTTTTGTCAAGTTTCATGGAGGGTATCTCACAATGAGACCGAGCGAGATCTCTCACTATATCTTATTAAACATGATTAATTAACTCCCTACTCTGCCCCAGACATCTCTCAGCCTGATTCTATCCCCATTTTACCATGCACATTTGATTAGGACATAGTAGACAGAGGGAAATCAGTGCCCCGCTCTGCAGACAAGATCCTGGATGGGCTGGTACCAAGGTGACACCACCTTCTCTAGAATACATCACACTCATTCACACTCTGCTACTGCACTAATTGTCTCATTTCACTTTTGCCAACAACATCTTCCCTTCATCTCTGCCTGATCCCCAACACAACTAGCATTGCATTCCATCAGTGCTGCCTTCTCACTCACTCAATCTGGACACACCTCATCTGCATTAAAACATAGCAGTGGAGGCACTCAATTTTATTCCCCTCAATATTTGACTGTCTGTGAGTCAAGTACTAAGATTGGAATAATGCTAGGTGGAGGAAATAGGCCCCGATATAGCAGAAAGACTCAATACGGATGGCGAGCTGCTCAATAATTGGTTCCGCACTCTTTATGAGGAAAGTTCCTGTCTCTGACTGGAAATGGTTTATTGACTGTGTCCAAGATTCTGGATCGGTATCAGAAGTTGCCCCTGACGTACTCTATCAGGAGTCCCTGACTGAAAGCTAACTCCCTGCACTTGACTGAGCATCTTTGGCAACCATGCCAAGCTCTTGGCATTGTATGTCCGCTAAACAACTTGACACAGTGGTACTCTGAGCCTGGCATCTCTGTCCGAAGGGATAAACTGAATAAAGATAAGGTAAGGCTGTGATGAGCATTCAGGTAGGCTTAGCATGTCTGAGTGCTAAAAAGCAAGTGAACATCCTGAAGGTGAAGTCTGGTCTGGTTCACAAACCTTGCTACGGCATTGCATTGGTCATTTCCCGAGGTCCAGTGTTGAAGTGCAGAGTATCCTATAATGGTGTGAGATGTACCATGAGAGTTCTTAGAGGCCAGCACATGTCACGTAGCGGTATTGATGGATTTAGTGGGTATGTGGCTGGTGCCCATGGAGTGTACCCTGAGGTACTGGTGTCCAGTGTCCCAGTGCCCAGTGGCCATTCAAAATACAGGTGCTATCTGAAGTTGCCAGTTCTGATGTTACTCGGGTGGGGGGGGTGGGGGGGGGGCAGTGTCATGGTTGCTCAGTGGCTCGTGCCTGGGACCCAGGCTCGATTCCATCCTTGGGCGACTGTCTGTGTGGAGTTTGCACATTCTCCCCATGTCTGCATGGGTTTTCTCTTGGTGCTCCGGTTTCCTCCCACAATCTAAATATGTGCAGGACAGGTGAATTGAACATGCTAAGTTGCCCATTGTTTAGGGGTAAATATAGGATAATAGGCTAGGGATGTGGGTCTCGGTGGGATACTCTTCAGAGGGTCGGTGTGGACTTATTGATGCGAAGGGCCGGTTTTCACCCTGTAAAGATTCTGTGGATCTAACTTGTTCATGCCAAGTGATAGGATAGGAAGTTGCATATTAATGAGGTAAGATATGTAATTAATAAGGTCGTTAACAAGCATTAAGACCATTAATAGGCAATTCATTGTGCCCTAGTGAGAAAATCACCTTGATGTTCAGAACTTAGTCAAAAGATGCAATGAGTTGATCCGAGTGTTGAGATAGGTCTCATTGGACTTCTTGTGCAATTCTGTCACATTTCTCACCATAGCTCACATTGTCCAGGCATTGAAAAGATTCTGCCCATGTTATCTAAATGGTGAAAGATTGCAATGTTCTAAGATGTAGAGGGATCTGGGGGACCTGGAGCAGATAAAGGTTTGCATACAGACATAGCGAGTAATTAAAAAATCGAATAATTTGTTACTGTTTAGTTAAAGGAAAGTTGATTGCAAAAGTAGGAAGGTTATGCTTCAGTTTTACAGACCATTGGTGAGACCATATTTTTAATATAGTGTAAGTACTGGAAACTTTCATTAAGGAAGGATGGAAATGTGTTGGAAGCCATTTAGAGAAAGTTTATTGTTCTAATACCTGAAATGGGCATGTTGTCTTATGAGGAAAGATTGAATAGGCTAGGCTTGGATCAGCTGGAGTTTTGAAGAATCAGAGGTGACTTTTTTTGAAACATATAAGGTCCTGAGCAATCTTGATAGGCTGGATATGGAGAGATGTTTCCTCTTGCGGGAGAAACTAGGCAAGGGGTGATTGTTTAAAAATAAGGGGATTTCCAATTTAAGCAGAGAGGAGGAGAAATTCTTCTTACAGAAGATTGTGGGAGATTGTGTACTCTGTTCCCAAAAGGCTGGTGGAAGCAGAGTTCATGAATATTGTTAAGAGTGATGTTGACAGAATCTTGATAAGCAAAGAGTGAAAGGTTATCAGCAGTATGGATGAATGTAGTAGAATAATCAAAACAGCCACAATCTTAGTGAATGGCAGAAAAGATTTGAATGGCCAATGAGCCCCTCCTGTTCCCATTTTGTACCAAAACCTGTCACGACACACTTCATCATCCAATCATCTTGTTATCTCAAATGTCTTTGCACAGGTTTAGGATGTTGTTCCTAGGAATTAGTATTAAGTTGGAAGGTCAACTGATAAAACCTCAAAGTCGAAAATCTGATTCTATCAAACAAACACTATTGCTATAAAATGGTGTACTCATTCCCTACAGTTCTGTCATAACACCGAATATGCTTGGTAGAACTTTGCTTGACTATGGTTAATAGACCATAACAGGACATGATATTGAATTAGATCTGGACAAACATAACTAATGACTGAATATTTCAAAACCTTTGTGAAAACATACATGCACCCATTCTCATTCGGTTGAAGCACTTGCAATTTGCCCTGAAGTCGACGTTGACTTAAGAGAATCAGACATGAATGAAATTCAAATATTTCATCAAAAATATATATTTGTATAACATATAGTAAAAGATTCATCATGATTTCTAGAGTGTGCATTAATCTAGGTTTTAGCAGACGCGTCTGTTGGCAGAAAGCCAAAACCCATAATAAATTTATACTCATCTCATTACTTATTCTTTACTTTGATAGTTTGCTGCAATGCTGGTGGTCTGATAATTAATTATGTGGAATGCTCTCAGTTCCTTTCATGTAAATTTCATCTGTGATTCCCCCTTTGAAATCATTGAGTTAAGAAAGCAGTATAATTCCTGTGCCTGAAGATAGCATTAAAATGATTTTGCTTCACAGTAGGATGCATACCTTCAAGGCTGACAAATTCTAATTGTTACATGATATGAGCTCAAATTATTACTAACCAATATTTGTTAACGGCTGCTGACCAACATCAAATCTGCTCTCATGAATCGACAGGAGATTGAATTCATAGCCGATGAAATGTTGTATATGTAAATCTTATTGTCCACTGCCGAATCCATTCCAATTGTTTCTGCTGCATTCATTGCAGTTTTACAGTAAAAGTCTCTGTGGTCAATACAACAGTCAAGAGTCATTCATATGCATTGGCTCAATACATTCTCATGCATCATGTGATATGAGGGTTGTTTTGGGACTGAGTACACCATTATCAACAATTTGCAACACTACAACAGTTCAGAAACCCCAGTTTGTCATAACATAAGCCTCAGCATGTCAAAGAGAATTGCTGCTTCGGGATGCTGTGGATTAACGCACGGAGAGAACAGACACGAAATATATTTTTCATTTTCTGACTCTGTATCATTCTCTCTCTCTCTTCCTACAGTTACAAATAATGCCATGTCGGAAAATGAATCTTAATTTTTGGTCCAGAAATAAATAGAATGTTGTATTTCTGGGAAAATAACCAACCATGACCTTCAGTCACTCACTAATTGTTTTGAGCTGACACTGAAGGAATTATCCTCGGATGATATTTCCAGATTAATTGTTTGAAATTTTTTTTTAGTTTTCTTAGAAGCATGCCTGGAGATGCAAGATCCCACTTGTACGAAGGAACAGTAACTAACAAGAGCATAAATTGGTGAGACTCGTTGCCTTGATATTGCACTCTGTTGTACCTCAAGTGATGAAATGGCATCTATTTTCCTTGTGACATTTTGTAAATGGCCCACATAAATCATTATACTTTACAGGATGATAACTGGATGTGTCATCCACGTGCGCGTACATGGGCAGATGTGTAGAATGGGCAGATCATGATACTGCTCATCTTCAAGAATGATTTGGTGCCTTACCTTTCGGATCCAGTAAATGCACTCAAACACACAAAGTTAAACATCCATTAAACTGCAGAACAAACCCAAACACCACCCCACTAACTACCACCAGCTGAGACTACTTAAAGGCATTAGAATGGCACTTTAAGACAAGGCACTTTTGATTTCCTTTGCTGTCCCGGAGATTGAGATATTTGTTTTATTTGTTAAAGAATGTGAACATTGTATGCCAAGCCAACACTATTTATCTGCCTTTGATTTCTCCAGTTCTTCTTGACACAGGTAGAAGTATGGGAAGCAATCTTTGAAGGCCCCCATTAGATTCTTCTGTGTCCCTTGAGAAGAAAGTGGTGAACTATATTTTGAATCATTGCTGTCATGGGGCATAGGTCCTCCATAATGCTGTCAGGAAACACTGGAATCAAAGGAGAAGATGGTGGAAATACTCAGCAGGCTGTGAAAAAAAAGCAGAAGTTGAGTGTCAATGACTTTTCACCAGAACTGAGAGAAGATAAGAACTTGGCAATAAGTTTTGAGTAAGTTTGTGGTGGACAGGGTGAAGACAAAGAAGAAAAGGGAAGATCTTTTTTTGGATGCATTGTGGAAGGTAATGGTGGGGCAGCGAGGGGGGGGGGAATTGAAAGAGTTAATATTGAAGCCACATTAGTTGCACCTTGCCTGATGATATCACAGAGTCTCTAATTGATCTTGTTGGAAGTCTTGATGGAGACAGACATGACATACCTGACTCCTGATAGTTATAATCAAGTCTAACTAGCTTGTCAAGATTAGAGTGGTGCTGAAAAAGCACAACAGGACAGGCAGCATCTGATGAGCAGGAAAATCGACATTTCGGGAAAAAACTTTGCCCAAAACATCAATTTTCCTGCTCCTCGGATGCTGCCTGACCTGCTGTGCTTTTCCTGCACCACTCTAATCTTGACTCTGATCTCCAGCATCTGCAATACTCACTTTCACCTAACTAACTTGTGATAACTGCAGTAATTTCCTTGTGTAAGAAACTATCACTAGAGGTATAAGACAAGTATTTCTTGTTAAGACTTCATCACGGTCTATCTTTTACTATCCTCTGGTCCTCGGCAGTTTCAATGGGCCCCCGTTTTCTTGGCAATTTCGAGACGCCCCCGGTCCTTGGCATTTGGATAGGCCCCGGTCTTCAGAAGTGAAATCAAGAGGCCGTGGAACGAACAGAAAATGATATTGGTCTGAATTCTGTCTCTTTGTTTGTACATGATTTATGTAAGTAAATAGCACTGTTTTTTGTGGTGATATATATACATTTTACTGCATTTTCACAAATGCAAGGAACAATAAACTTCTATCCATGTCACAATTATAATCAAATAGCCTTCAGCATTGAAAGGAGGATGGGAAATAAGCAGTGAATTAACCCAACCACAAGTTATCTGCAGATGGTTGCTATAGGATTTGACACACCGCCAGTGGTAGCAGCTGACAATACGACAGGCCAGAATACAGGATAGATGAAGTAGCAAATGTTTCAGATTGCAAAAACTGAAGTAAGTGGTAATGAGACAGTTAAAGAAACTAAAGATGCAATCAGATGAGGTGTGAGTGGACTGATGACAGCCATCCTCATACAGAGTGGAGGAACGATAAAAGCAACAGTAAAAACCTCACAAAAGAAGAAATAGAAAGAGTGGAGGCAGAGGTTATGTTCTTAGAATGGTGAACACAGTGCGGAGACCATAGAGTGCCAGGTGAGTAGATAGGTGCTGTTTCCCATCCTTACACTGAACTGCATTGTAACAATGTAACAGAGACAGTGGAAGTACTCAGTGTTATTGGAGTAGTTGCTGAAGTCAGTAGGGATTGAAACTGGACTTCCTCAGGAGTGGAGTTTGAAGGCTTCAGTCATGGATTGCTCTTCTGGCACTGCAACCAGATCCATGGACCACAATCCTCAAATTTACTCCCATAGTTACCTAGTCCCAATCCCTTCAGAGTGTCTGCTCAGATAACTTCCTTTCCCCCAGGAGGAACATGACATCTTTTGTCCTTTCTTCCCGTTAGTCTAAAGTCTTCCACCTTTCATTAGGAAAGCTGAGAGTCCTCTCTCTGGCTAGCTGTTCCATTGTTAGTTTTTACTCTTTTGTGAGAAAGGCACTACCAGCTGCACATGAAATGTGTATCAAGTTCTTAGAAGAAGGGACAAGCTTAACGTTTGACTGGCCTATTCCTGTTCCTATTGTGATGATGCTGTGGCTTTAAGAGGTTATTTTCTCCTTTTTTTAAAAAAGAGAAGTTTTAAGACAGAAGTGCCAAACTGTCTAGTTGACATACAAATAAAGAGCTTGTGAGGTTTTTTTTTAAAGTTGGAACAATAGAAGCAGCCTGGCTGGGTGTGGCCAGCTCTCACAGTCCTGGATTTCCAGGGTTTTTTTCAGTTATTAGGTTTAGCTTTAAGCAATAACTGTTGGAATTTCAACAGGACAGAAGCTGCTGGAGTTTTGAAGAAGTAGAAACCATATTTTCTCTCTCTCAGTTACAGACAGGAGCCAGGGTTTTTCTCTGCTATTGGGCTACCTGTGAGTCAAATCTGTTTATTTGAATTTGCCTTTTTGGCAAGAGGTGGGATGTTGCTCATGTGATGTTATATTACTATATTGGAACAGTTAATTAGTAATAGTTACCATATCTATTATTCTGTTAAGTTTTCCAATAAAGTTACGTTAGTTTAAGTTCTTCTTTCTTTGGTTTTATTTTAACTATAGTGTTTGAATAAATTGTGTTTTGCCCAACGTTAAGTTGTTTGACCAATCGAATTGCATCTGGAACACAGCATGTTACACTTGCCTTTAAAATAAGAAAAGGTTAGAGTCTTGGTTACCTTCTTAAAATATTTTGAGTTGGTTTGGTCTTGTCCATAACATTATTTTCTATGTTTCCATGTATACGTGATGAAGACTCACTTTAATTTGTGTTTGATTTATGTGTGCACAGACACACACTCACACTCATGATAGTGGACACTGGCACACACACAACACACCACTGCCATGCTGCAAGCAGGTCATTTCATGCTGTTCTGGATTCTATAGTCACAATGACAACCAGGTCACATAATATTTGCTTATCGCTTGCATCGCTTGGACATATGAAGAATAGGACCATGCATAGACTATCTAGCACTTTGAGTCTTCTTCACCACTCAATAAGATCATGAATAACCTGACGTGGGGGGAGGTGGTGGAATGGTCATTAATTAATAATTCAGCCTAAACTTCTGGAGGCATGCACTCACATCCCAGCATGACAAGGTGGTGAAATTTGATTTCAATAAAATCCTGGAATTAAAAGTTAACCAAATGGTGATCATATAATCACTGTTGATAATTATAAAAATTCTATCTGGTTAACTAGTGTTCTAGCAAGTTTTGAGAAGATTTGTAGATCACTTTGAAGTTCTGGATGTAGGTTTGCTTGCTGAGCTGGAAGGTTCATTTCCAGATGTTTTGTCACCCTACTAGGTAAGGTCTTCAGTGGGCCTCGGGGCAAAGCATTGCTGATAATTCCTGCTTTCTATATATATGTTTGGGTTGGTGATGTCATTTCCTGTGGTGACATCATTTCCTGTGGTGACATACAACAGGAGATGACATCACCAACCCAAACATATAAATAGAAAGCAGGAATTATCAGCAGTGCTTCGCCAAGAGGTCCACTGAAGATGTTACCTAGTGAGGTGACGTAATGTCTGGAAGTGAACCTTTCAGCTCAGCGAGTAAACCTACATCCATAACTAATTCCTTTAGAGAGGGAATCTGCCATTTTTACCTGCTCTAGCCTGTATGAGATTCTAGACCCACAGAAATGTGGTTGACTCTTGATTTCCCTCTGAGCAGTTAGGCGTCAACAATAAATGCTGTCCTAACCCGCGATGCCCATTTCAGGGACAAATCTTTCAAAACATATGACCTTAATTCCACTTTCCTCCCTTACCCCAAATGGACATTAGCGAACCAGATGAAATGGTTATTATGGTCACCATTTGGCCATCATGCTGTGGGTATAATCTGAAAATTTGTTGCCAGAAACATTTTGCATATTAGCACTCAATCTGTTGATTTGCTGTTAAAGTCACTGTGTTTCAAATAAGAAAGCATGTCCCATTTACCTGAGAGAGCTTAATTGGCAGAAATGGGCAGCTATTGAGGTCAATGTAGAACTGTTGAGAGGAATTTGCCAGTTTGACAAACACTGTGCCCAAGCTAATAGGCAGAAAAAGCAATTTACATTTACATAGGCACCATACACAACCTCAAGGTCTTACAAAGTATATTACAGCCAATGAACTACTTCTGAAACATAGTGTAATGCTGAAACAGCAGCCAATTTGCAGACGGCAAGTTCCCACAAAGTGCAATGTCATTGATAGGAGGAAGCTATCTGTTAGTGATGGTGGTTGAGGGACAACTATAAACCAGTGTCTTGAGGAGAGATCCCCTCCTATTTTTTCAGATAGTGCCAGAGGATCTTTTGCATTCACCAGAACTAGATTTACAATATTTTTTAGAAGGCAATAATTAACAGGAAAACTAAAAATAGTCTCAAGTTGTTGATCTCTGTTACAAGAATTTCATTAAAGGACATTTAAGCTGGTAAACTGTGAATCTTCTAGTGCAGTGCATTGGAAGGCTGTGGAATAAGGATAGGTGCTTTCAGACTCCGATGTATTTGTTTACTCAAGACAGAACCCAAAGACAATTCAAAGCAATAAAAGTGTGTTGCCAGGGGAAACAGTCTTGTTAAAGTGGGCTGCAGATAAATGATGTTTCTGCTGAAGGACAAGTTGCAAAGGCTGCAAAGTCTCCACTCACTTCACAGGCATGACTTTCACAGAATCATAATAGAGTTTGGCACAAAAGGCTGCCATTCAGTCCATTGGGTCAGCAGCAGCTTATTTGAAGAACAAACCAACTAATCTAACTGCATTATTCTCTCTCTCTCTCTCTCTCTGTCCTTATATCCCAGCATTTTATTTTTCTGTTTCAGGTATTCATCTGAATCTTTTTTGAAGGCTGCTATTGAATCTATTTCCACCACCTTAGCAAGCAGTGCAATCGAAATCCTAATCTTTTTCCATTCATGTAACCAATCCAATGCAGCCAAGACCATGTCCAAGATGCATGGTAACAACTCACCCAGGCTCCTTCAACTGCACCTTCCAAACTTAAGAATGCTACCTGGAAGGACAGGGGCAGCAGCTCCACATGGGAACACCATCACCTGCAAGTTGCCCTCCAATTCATTCACTTATCTGACTTGAAAATATATCACCATCCCTTCAGTTTCACTAGGTCAGAATCCCGGAACTCACTTCCTAACAGTACTGCAGCTGTTCCTGCATCACATGGTGTGGTGTAAAATTATGTCCCAATACATGTGTGAATCATAATGTAACACATGTATTGGGCCAAGCAGTGGAATGTGGTGAAACGGTTAAAAATTATGTCCCAATACATGTGTGAATCTAACCGGAATGGAGGTGTTGCTTAGTCCCGTGTGAATCTTATTACACACCTCCCCGTGTGAATCTTCTTATCTGTATGTAACCAGAATGGAATGTGTTTTTTAGCCTTGCTCTGCTGTTCACATGAATGTTTATATCTGGAAAAGAGTATATCAGCTGGAAAAGTCTCCAGTTCGGTGAGTCTGCTCCGGGGTTACGTTTAACCGCCGAGCGTGGGTTGTTGGCAACCGCTCTACGAGAACTGACGGCTCCCAGTTCCGGTAACATGTAGAGTGAGTATAAGCCAGACCCGTTGGTTGTGGCGACGCTGCGGGGAATAAAATGCCCATATTCTAGCAGACTCGCCTCTTGGTCGTTTGTTCTGTGTCAGACTACTCTCCTACGAACCTGACCTTGAGAATTTTTTAAAACACATGGAGTTGCTGTATTTTAAGTTATAGAACATAGAACATAGAAAAGTACAGCACAGAACAAGCCCTTCGGCTCACGATGTTGTGCCATGGATTATTCCTAATCTAAATTAAAGTAACCTAACCTAAGCCCCCCTCAATTCACTGCTCTCCATGTGCATGTCCAGCAGTCGCTTAAATGTCCCTAAAGACTCTGCTTCCACCACCACAGCTGGCAACGCATTCCATGCATTCACAACTCTCTGCGTAAAGAACCTACCTCTGACTTCTCCTGTATACCTTCCTCCTAATATCTTAAATATCTCAATCCTACCCTGGGGAAAAGTCTCTGGCTATTGACTCTATCCATGCCTCTTGTTACGTTGTATACCTCGATCAGGTCACCTCTCTTCCTCCTTCTCTCCAGAGAGAGAAGTCTGAGATTAGTCAACCTCTATTCATAAGACAAGTCCTGTAACACAATAAATGATATGCTTAACTGTAAACTGTAGGTCCAATCTCATTTCCTGATGTACACAACTTGTGAGTGAAGTTCTGTGGCAGGGACATAAGCTCCTAAAGCCATTCCTGTTATGCATTATCCCAGTTGAGTCCAAAAGGCACTATGATCTAAAATAACTGGTCAGGAATCAACATATATTCATACACAGATTAGGAGCAGCAGTAGGCCATTCAACATCTATAGCCTGCTCTGGTATTCAATAAGACCATGTCTCACCTGACTGTGGCATCAAATCCACATTCCTGCCTACCTTCAACATTCCTTGACTCCCTTGTTAGTCAAGAATCAATCCAATTGAGCCTTAACATCATCCAATGACTGTGCCTCCACTGTTATCTACAGAAGAAAATTTCAAGGACTTTCAATCCTTTGAGAGGAAATAAAATCTCCTAATTTCCACCTTTAAATGGTCAATGCCCTGGTTTTAAAATGTGCCCCTAGCCCAAATCTCTCCAACAATGGGAAACATTCTTCCAAAATCCACACTGTTAGTTCATCTCAGGATCATTATAAAAGTGAAAGTTAGGGAACCCATTCCCTAATCACACTTATTTCAAATACAGAAGACTCATATAGTGAACTGATTTCGACACCATGTGTCTGTGATTACAAATTTCTCATGTATTAACCAGAATTAATTGAAATCAAGGCGTTGTTCCTGTCCAAATTCCACGCAGTTCCTTGCAGGAAACATTGATCAGTTGCAAAGCTGGCTCATAAAAGAAACTCTGGTGGATGTCCATAGCAACCCCAATGTGCAAATCAGTCAGACAAGATTGGTATAGGAGTGAAAGACTAACCAAAGCATCTTGTAACTTGTTGCCTCTGAAGTTTCCCTCAGAATAGCTAGTGCTCACTTGCAGTTTTACCTGGTAAAGTGAATGATTAGAGGTCTTGCGGTGGAAATGATCTTAACCTATTCTCACATTTTAAATGGAAGAAGTCTAACATGCTGACTTGGAGCCAGGGGTGGAATGTGAGTGTCTCGTGGGCCATGTTTGGTAAGCAGAACTATCGCTGCGGGATGTTTCTCCAAAGTTAATATGCAAACTTGAGGAACGGCAAGATTTGATTGGGCATTTTACAAGTTCTGAACTCAACTGGGTGATTAATCATTTGTGTGTTGCATGGATCCTGTCCTAAGAATTTTTGCATTTTTCACATTTTGATTTTTCATTGAAAATGGAAATGCAATGACATGCCAGCATCATACTGGTCCTGAGACCTGATAAATGCTCCGTCCTTTACAATGTACATTAAAGACACAAATTAAAATTAGCACTCACTCAATGTATCAACGGACTTCTTGTCTGGTGTCAGTGCTTAATAATATTGACTACTGGTTCAAAATGTTGATCACTTCAATTCCCATCAGTGCTTAAGTGAAGATTGATGCTAACCATGTGGGTTCACTTCCTACTAGTTGAGGTGACTGCAAATATCCTTTCTTCTTAAATTGTCTTGCTTGTCTAAGGTGTGGTGACCTTTAGGCTACCTATCACAAGTCATTCTCTGTCAAATGGGAGGGCAGCCCTCTGGGACCATGTTACCTTTGCCTACTTTATTGTTGAAGGGTCCACATCAATGCAAGGGATTGCTATTTCTGATAATTCAGTTTTTTTCATACTTTAAGTCTCTTACTTGTACTATTTGTATCAAATTGTTGGCCAATTTATATTTGTTTAAGTAAACAAAAAGTCAGTAATCAGGAAGCAGACTGAATTCGGTGCTTAAGTCAGGGGAAACAGTAATGTTCAGACAGTTACTGTGAATTGATTGGTTTCCCTCTTTGACTTAAGTTGTTTTTCACTTAAGCACTGATGGGAATTGAAGTGATCAACATTTTGAACCAGTAGTCAATATTATTAAGCACTGACACCAAAGTCTAAGACGAAGCATTGATAAGGCTGCCTCCTATGTCCCACCAGCTCAGATTCTGACACTTCAATGGGAACTCCATGCTAAGAAGGTTTGGGAGCACAAACTAGTGAGCATCTGACTGAGGCAGTACTGCAGATGGCTAAGGATTAGAAAGAAACATTCCAGGCTGCTGGCATTTGGAGGATACATTGAGCAACTGCTCAAACCCAGGCAGAAGAGGACCCTGTGGTAGCCAAATTGTATATAACAAAGCTTTGCCAAAATGGAGAAAAAAAATATCATTTTTGAGGGGGTGGTATTTCTGCAAAGAGGATCATTTGTAAAAAGAGGCAATCAATCTTTTTCCAATACAATACAGAAAGAAATATGTCATTCTGTTCAGACTAGTCGCTGCTGATGTGAATTCTCCACACGAACTGCTTCTCACCTCATTAGCATGCCCTTTAATCCTTTGTCCTTCATGTTTTTGTCCAGATTTCCCTTAAATGTATTCTTATTCTCCTCAACCGCTCTTTGCAGCAGTAAGTTCCACAATGGGGTTTTTATGTTCACCTCGATTGACAGATGGAATCTCAGTTCAGTCTTTAAAGTGAATGGTGGCAGTCTCTACTGCAGCACACAACACTGAACAGCTACTCACTCAGAGGTTGAAAATGTTACTCACTCATGTTAAAAGTAAATTGTCTATCTTCAATTTGGGCGCACGTAATTTGATGGTTAATAGTAACTCACCACCACCTTCTGAAGGACAACTAAGAATGAGCAAATAAATGGTGGCACATCCAACAAAACACACATGGCATGAAGTTAATAAAATGAAAAAAATCTGTGCATACTAGTCAATTAAGTACAGTGGATGTAGCTGTCAGGCTACTGTTTAAAATTTCACAGCAGAATAACTTTGAATGAGAAAAACTATTTTAGTAAGTGTACAGTTTCAAATACAGTAACATTTCATGAAACATTTAGGCAAAAGAACCTTTTTAGGAAAGTATTGATTTATTTGCTAGTCATATCACACAGCACTATTTCAACCCCCTTATTCGAATAACACACAATTAACTCACACTGTAATTGGAAAACCGGCAGTTATTTTGTAAGTAACATATTAAATTATAGCTTTGTATTGCCTGTGACCATGTCTCTTTATTCTGTCATAGAGTGTGGTGTTGCTGGGGTGCCAACATTTGGTGTCTATCCTTAACTGCCCTTCATCTGAGTGGACTGTGAGGGTATCAAAGAAGACAGTTTAAAACAAACTGTGTTATTGCTGTGGATCTGGAGTTACATTTAGGCCAGACAAAGTAGGAATAGCAGATTTTCTTTACAAAAAAGCATTAATGAACCAGATGGGTTGTTAACCACAATTGATTAGAGTCACTATGTTCACCTTCAATGAAACAAGTTTTCAACTCCAGATTTAAGAAGGGTGGTTCGGACAAGCCAGGGAACTATAGACCAGTGAGCCTGACGTCGGTGGTGAGCAAGTTATTGAAGGAATCCTGAGGGACAGGATGTACATGTATTCGGTAAAGCAAGGACTGATTAGGGATAGTCAACATGGCTTTTTGTGTGGGAAATCATGTCTCACAAACTTGATTGAGTTTTTTGAAGAAATAACAAAGAGGATTGATGAGGGTCGAGCGGTGGATGTGATCTATATGGACTTCAATAAGGCGTTCGACAAGGTTCCCCATGGGAGACTGGTTAGCAAGGTTAGATCTCAAGGAATACAGGGAGAACTAGCCATTTGGATCAGAACTGGCTCATAGGTAGAAGACAGAGGGTGGTGGTGGAGGGTTGTGACCAGTGGAGTACCACAAGGATCAGTGTTGGATTCTCTACTTTTCATTATTTATGTAATTGACTTGGATGTGATCATAAGAGGTACAGTTAGTAAGTTTGCAGATGACACCAAAATTGAAGGTGTAGTGGATAGCGAAGAAGGTTACCTCAGATTGCAACAGATTTTTGATCAGATGGGCCAATGGGCTGAGATGTGGCAGATGGAGTTTAATTCAGATAAATGTGAGGTCCTGCATTTTGGGAAAGCAAATCTTAGCAGAACTTATATACTTAATGGTAAGGTCCTGGGGAGTGTTGCTGAACAAAGAGACTTCAGAGTGCAGGTTCATAGCTCCTTAAAAGAGGAGTCGCAGGTAGATAGGATAGTGAAGAAGGCGTTTGGTATGCTTTCCTTTATCGGTCAGAGTATTGAGTACAGGAGTTGGGAGGTCATGCTGCAGAAGTACAGGACATTGGTTAGGCCACTGTTGGAATATTGCGTGCAATTCTGGTCTCCTTCCTATCGGAAAGATGTTGTGAAACTTGAAAGGGTTCAGAAAAGATTTACAAGGATGTTGCCAGAGTTGGAGGATTTGAGCTATAGGGAGACGCTGAACAGGTTGGGGCTGTTTTCCCTCGAGCGTCAGAAGCTGAGGGAAGACCTTATAGAGGTTTACAAAATTATGAGGGGCATGGATAGGATAAATAGACAAAGGATTTTCCCTGGAGTGGGGGAGTTCAGAACAAGAGGACATAGGTTTAGGGTGAGAGGGAAAAGATATAAAAGAGACTTGAGAAGCAACTTTTTCACACAGAGGAAGTGGTGGTGGATAGTACAATCGCAACATTTAAAAGGCATTTGGATGGGTATATGAATAGGAAGGGTTTGGAGGGATATGGGCTGGGTGCTGGCAGGTGGGACTAGATTGGGTTGGGATATCTGGTCAGCATGGACAGGTTGGACTGAAGGATTTGTTTCTGTGCTGTACATCTCTATGACTCTATGACTCTATTTATGGAATGATTGAACTTAAGTTCTACCAGAACCGATGATGGAATTTGGTCATTTTGTCCCTGCACATTTGTCTGGTCCTTCAGACTACATCAGCAGGACGCCATCACCCTTCTTAATGTATTAAATGGAAAAGGAGGTTTGAGGAGCTGAATTGTCCTATTTTCTATGTTTCTATGCTTGAAACAAAAGCTTTGCAGATTGCATTAATCAGAAGTAGGATGCTCGTTCTAATGAGTGCAAGATAAAACACTTCAACATTTGGTCTCCTTTTAGCAATATCAAAGAGAAGATACAAGCAAGGCTAACTATACTTCATGTGGATAAGTCATCAGAATCAGATGAGATGCATTCAAGGATGCTGAGATAAGTAATGGTGAAAATTGCAAGTGCATTAGCCTTTAGCTTCTAATCAAATTTAGATAGAGGAATTGTGTTTTAGGATTTGAAAACTGCAAGTTTGACATGTTTATTCAAAAAGGATGTAAGAATAAATTATACATTTCCAGGATTAATCTTAGTGGTTGAAAAGCTTTTAGAAATCATTATCTGGAACAAAATTAATCGCTGTTTACATATCTGCAGATTAATTAAGGAAGACCAGCTTCATATTTCTTGAAGTTTAAGGATCTTACTGGTTTGATTTAGTATTTTAATGAGGCAATAGATGGTGTTGGTAAGGGAATGTGTTTAATGCAGTTCACATATACTTTGCAAAGGTGGTTGATAAAGTACAACATAATAGGCGTGTCAGCAAGGTTAAGCTTATGGAATTAAATGCACAGAGGTAGCATAGTACAAAGTTGTCAGCAATGGTGAACAAATGTTTTTTTCAACTGGAGGGAGATACAAAATGTATCTCCTCAGGGGTTAGTACAACAATTACTTTGCTTCCTGATATAAATAAATTACCTGGAATTCAGTGTGCAAGGTGCAATTTCAACCAAAATTTGCAGGTGACACAAAGCTTGCATTAATAGCAAGAAGGATAGGAATAAATTTTAAGAGGACATTGGCAGGATGGTGGAATGGGAGCACACATACAAGTTGTTTTTTTTAATGCAGTGAAGTGTACAATGAAACATTTTGGTAGAAAAAAGAAGTGGAGACAATATAAAATAAAAAAGTTCAATTCTAAAACTGCTACAGGAGCAGAGGGAAATGTGCATATAAATTCAGACTTTGGTGGACATGGCAGGCAATTTGGAAAAGTACTTAAAGAGATTTCTGGGAGCCTGACTCTTAAAAATTTAGGCATAAAGTGCAAAATGAAGTGGTTATGATGAACATTAATGAAACATGAATTCAGTAGAGAAGTTGAATTGAGTTGAGATGTGGACACAACAATTTCAGCAGGATGCAATGGTTTTACAGAGGGATCAGAAAAGATTTGTGAAAATGGTTCCAGGAATGAGAAACCATAGTTACTCAGGCAAGGATTTCTCCAGTTTATTTTGTTCAAATTGAAAATTGATATTCATATGGTGCCAATAGTTAATTGACCAAATTGTGGTAAACTCATTCACATGACATAATTCAATTCAGAATACAACTGTTCCATATCATTATTGTCAATGACATTAGTTTCTCTTGAACTGTTTGTCTGAGATAGTATCTGAAAGAGGAAGTATCTCTTGCATGGCTGGGAATTAGAAGCTTGAATGCATCAGAAGTCTACGCTGAAGCACATTTCTAATGAAGATTAGTTGTGAAAGGCTTCTGTTTGTCTTATAGGTACTTAGATAAATAACAAAGAAAAGATCCATTCACTCAGGTGTTATATGACAGTTTATATAACTGAAATAAATAGAAGTGGAGCCTATCAGCATTGAGGCAGCTATATAGACTGCTGAGTATAGAGCAGGCCAACATCAACCAATAGCAACCTATGATTCCAACCAACTCCCATGGTACCTCATATCTGTCATGCTAACCTATCCTTCTATACATCTGAATCTGTGGATTTCATTGCCACAGAAGGCTGTGGAGGCCAGGTCATTGAGTATATTTAAGACAGAGTTAGATAAGTTCTTGAATACTGAGGGGATCAAAGGTTATCGGGAGAAAGCGAGAAAAGGGGGTTGAAATGCCTTTCAGCCATGACCGAATGGCAGAGCAGACTCAATGTGCAGAATGGCCTCGTTTCTGCTCCTATGGTCTTATGGTCTTATATGCACAAATCCACGACTTTTATAGACCCCATGGCAAGTTTAGTGTTAACTTATCCCAGCTCATACTGCCACTGAACACATTTTACCCTTGCATTCTCCCTGCCTGCTCAACATGTCATGGGCAGATCTCATGACCCAAATGAAATGAAATAAAGTGAAGCTCTAACAAAGAACTAATGCTAATTGAGATTTTAAAAATACATTAATTACAATTTTTTCACTCATAAAATGCGGTCATTGCTGACTGAGCCACAAATTACTGCCAATCCCTGTTTGCCATGAACAAAGTTAAGAGTAAACCATTGGAGTCACATATTGGCAAGGTAATAATGGAAGATTTCCTTCCAAAAGGACATTTATGAATCAGCTGGATGTTTACAACAATCAACAATACCTACATAACTAGCTTTAATTCCAGATTTTTGTTTAATTTAAAATTCGCCCTCAGGCCTGGAATCATTTGAACTTATGTCAACAGAACATTAGCCTACAGTATCAGATTACTAGCCCAGTGGCATTACCACTATTCCACCACCTCCCCTTTGACTACATAATTCCATTCAAAATCAAGCATTTGAATTTATAACTGCATGATCAAACTGTGGACTGACAGACATCCCACTAGGATACTGGATGATTCTGAAACTAATCATTCATATAATAGCAGCCCCAAGGCTTAAATCCACACATGGATGAAATAAAAAACGACTCATTTTTTTTCTCACGTGCGCACTTTATTACAAAATAAAATCCAGGAGATGTATACAGCTTAACAGTTCCAATGAGCTGATCCACTTCTTTGGCACAATTCTAAAAATGTATGTGCATGATCTCTCCTAAATGGTATTACCCTCTCTCAAAGTGTATGTACCTCTCACAAAGGCAATCTTTAATATCTGTCTGTCTGAAAAAGATATAAAAAATTTTCAGCCTGATAACTTTATAACTTCTCCAGAAAAACGTAAAGTTCACAAATTATGGTTTGTCCATCTCACTATTGAAAGTTTGATCCATTTAAAACAGCTGCACTTTTAAACGTGCAGTTATCTCTGTGAACCACTGAGTTACAATCTATTCATGAATGTCACTTACAACTTCTCTACTCTGTTACCCTGCTCTCTCAACAAAAAAAAAAATTGTTGGGTGCAGATTCCAGAGTGTGACTTCTGCATTTGGGAGTGCCCCATTCCTGATGAAGGACTTTTGCCGAAAATGTCGATTTTCCTGATCCTCGGATGATGCCTGACCTGCTGTGCTTTTCCAGTACCACTCTGATCTAAATTCTGCATTTGGGACTCCAGTGCCATTTCGGTTAAACCAGAGTCCTTCACTTTTGGTGCAGAAATCTAAGTCTAAATATTTCATTTCTGGCTATTGGTTATATGCTCAGGATTATGATGCAATTACGCTGCCTGATAGTTAACTTAAGATAAAGGATTTATGTTCTGCTTCTGTAATCTGTTATTCTGGCCTATGAAAGTGAAAATGGTTTCATCAGACCTCATTTTAAATTAAATAGTGACATTTTACAAAAGACAAACAAGCACATAATTCTAAGGAAATTGTGACATGTCAACAACAGTCAACATTTTAATTCTCCTTGGGCAGACAGAATAAGATTCAAACTCTAAGAAATAAGCTATTTCTTTGTAAATAAGTTTTAAATCAGGTGCAGTGTCTATTTTATTGCAAGTGAGAATTAATTCGGCCTATCACAGAAAAGTTCAAAGTGAATTTCCTTTAGTATTGATGAAAGGGATCACAACTTGTTGAAACTTTTTATCTTGCTCATTTGGACAAGTTATAAAAAAATTCAACTTAAACAGAAAACAAAAACATAAGCTGTGTAAAGATAACATCTTCTTATTTTGCTTTATTTTTGATTGTAGATTGAATTCAGACAAGGATTGTTTACAACAAAAACTGAGGGCGGAATTGCTGTACTTTGACAAAGCAAATTACCAAAACTCATTGTAAGTTGTCTTTGCATTGTTGTTTCGCAAGCAATAGAGAAAAGATTAATTAAATGGTAAGTGACTGGGGCATGAATAAAACTGAGATTCAGCCAGCAGCAAGTAACTGACTTGGGAGATGTGACCTGTTGTGGATGAAACTTGTCATCAGATTAATGATAACTTTCTGATTGGTTCTGAGTAGCCGATCAGCTTGTGAGTGTGAATGATACAGAGAGAAGCCGTTGATATTTGGAAGGAGAGTTGGTGTGTATCTCTCTCTCTAGAAAAATATCTAAAGTTAAAGAAAACCAGTCGTTTTCACCTATTAATTGCTGTAAGCTGCTGCCTTTAACTGATTCTTCAGAGACTTTACAATTTGTGAACTGACCACTCCGCTCCTTCTGTGAAGAAGGGAAAGAACCCAAAGATAAAGTATGAAGAATGAAGGGATTTGGGAAAGAAGCTGTCCATTGAATCCTGAGGATTGGTGTCATTGATCTGTTCCCTCAGTAGTTTTTCTTCCATTCATCCATAACATATGTCGTGTGTGTGTGTGTGTGTGTGTGTATATGGGGGGTGGGGTGGATCCCTAAGACCACAAGCCATAGGAGCAGAAATGGATCATTTCGCCCATCGAGTCTGTTTTGTCATTAAAAGAGATCATGGCTGATAGAATCATAGAGTTATAGAGATTTACAGCATGAAAACAGCACGTTCAGTCCAAAAGTATCCACGCCGACCAAACATCCTAAATTAATCTCGGTTCTGAGGAAGGCTCACCAGCTCCAAAACGTCAACTCTGATTCCTTTTCATGGATGCTGCCAGACCTGCTGAGCTTTTCGAGCAATTTCTGTTTTCGTTTCTGATTTACAGCATCCAGAGTTCTTCCAGTTTTTACAAAATTAATCCAGTCCCATTGGCCAACATTCTGGCCTATATTCCTCTAACCCATTACTATTCATTTACTCATCTGGATATCTTTTAAATAGGACCTGATAACCCTCCACTACACGTTTCTGTCTTTCACCCCGTAACCCTTGGTTCCTTTACTGATTAAAAATCTGCATCTCTCCACTTTCAATATACTTAAGGACCAGCCTCTACAGCTCTCTGCAGTAAAGAATTCCACAGATTCTGAGAGAAGAAATTTCGCCTCACCTTTGTCTTTAATGAATGAACCCTTACTTGGAGATTACTTCTCTCACATTCTTCCAAATTCCATTGAGCACAGGTATAAACTACCTCTTAAGACAATCCCTCCATACCCCAGGATCAATCCAGTGAACCTTCTCTGGACTGCCTGTCATACCAACAAATCTTTCCTTAGATAGTGGGACCAAGACTGTTCACTGTACTCCAGATGTTTTCTGTCTAGTGTCTTGTATAGCTTTGGCAAACAATCCTACGTTTATACTCCATTCCCTTTGAAATAAAGGCCACAATTCCATTTGACCTCCCTGCCAGAAGTTTGAACTTGTGTGCTAGCTTTGTGTGATTCCATGACATGGATTCACAAATCCTTCTGTGCTGCAGAATTTTGCAGTCTTACTCCATTTAAATAATATTCTTCCTGCCACACATATCCCCACCTTACCTTCCATCTCCGGTGGGTATCTTGGCTGCCTGCTTAGCGGAACAAGTTAAAATTAAGATTGTTTTGAAGTAGAGAGGAAATTGACAGGTCTGTACCCAGGAAAATGTTAATTGCTGACCTGCCCAATTGATAGGGTGAAAATCTCCCCATTATTTCTGAAAGCTTCTAAAGGTTTAGACCAAGAACAATGTAGTGCTGTGGGACATCAGCCTCCATGTCTAACTATTATCATCAACATTAGAAATCACTGAAATTTCAGATTCCACACCTTCAAAGATAAACTATGTTTGATTGACATCTGTGAGGAATTCTAGGATTTGTTCCTTTTGATTGTTTTGTAGGAATCACCAAGTGCCTGTGATTCAGTCAGTGGTCTGAAATCAACATAAAAATCTTCAAAATCTTATTTCATTTAGTCTTAATGAAACATTGGACCTCCCGGTAGCCTTGCCTCTGGTGAAAACTTACTGTGTGTGTGAGAGTGGCTGTAAAGAAACAAAACAGGGCACTTTCTCTTTTACTGCACTTTACCATGTTGTTAAAATGTCTTGAAGCACTTTACAAACCAAATTACTTGTTGTAATATTGTGTAGGCTAACCTGGCAGCCATTCCACTTTGGAGATTGTGTCTACGTAGTGGCAGGACATATAAGTTATTTATTCTTCTTCCTTTACCAGAGCTAATTGTGGGCCAGGTACTGGGGAGAACTACACTATGACATCTTTGGTGACCATCTAAAGAGTCGGCAGATGGGATTTTGGCTTAATATCTTCCTGAATAACTCAGAGCCCCACCCGAACGTCAGTCAGGGTTACATGCACGAGTTATGGTTGGAATCAAGATCCCAGTCCAGTGGTGAGACTGAGATTTAATCAACTGTGGGGACAGAGGATAGTGACTGTTCTATCTTCCTGTCCCTAAACTGAGTAGGTACTTGACAAGGAGGCTTAATGTCTGGTATCATCCCATCACAATTGAACCCTTTAAGTGGGCATTTTTCTTTGTTTAACCTACCACCTTTGTTGGGGGATGTGCAGGGTCATGCTAAGCATGCCATAGCCATACAGATTATGGCCAGGGCCAGGTGGCGAGGGTAGGTGGGGATCCTTCTTTCAAAGCCTCACGGTGATTGATCAAGGCATGCAAGATGATGTAGTACTGGCTCTCTGAATGTTCTTTCTGCTCAACTGCTCCCCAACTGTTTGATGTCTCCCGTCCTGCCATCAGTCACCTCTGGCCTGGGGTGCAGCACCAAACCCAGGTCTCCAGTAGGTACCAGATTGGCAGCAGTTACCTGCCTCCCTGGTGGTACTTCTGTGCAATGGAGCTCTTGAGCTCTGATTAACTAGCAGCTCTTGTCAGATGGGACTTGCTACTCCTTCTCCATGTTCCCCCTCTCCTTACCATACAGCCATACAAATACTATGGTTATAGGAAGTAGCAGGGCAGATGCTAGGAATACTGTTGTGAGTAACTCACCTTCTGACTCCCCAAAGCCATCTACAAAGCACAAGTCAGGAATATAATGGAGTACTCTTCATTTGCCCAATGGGTGCAGCTCCAACAACATTGGAGAAGCAACCAGCTTGATTGGCAGCCATAAGCATCCACTCCCTCCACCACTGACACTCAGTAACAGCAGTGCGCACTATCTACAAGATGCGCTGCAGAAATTCACCAGGACTTCTTAGGCAGCATCTTTTAAACTCAGGGTCATTTCCATCTAGAAGGATAAGGGCAACAATACATGGGACACTACCTCCTGGAAGTTCCCCTCCAAGTCGCTCATCATCCTGACTTGGACATATATTCCCATTCCTTCAGTGCGTCTGGATTTTAAAGCCTGGAATTCCCTCCCTAATAGCATTTTACCTTTTCCAACATTAAATAGATTGCAGTGGTTCAAGAAAGTTGCTCACCACCACAGTCTCAACTTTAATCAAGGGTGAAAAATAAATGTTGGCTCAGCTAGTGATGGCCACACCCCTGTAATGAAAAGAAAGTCCTCAAATCCTACCAATGGTCAGCCTTTTGACCATCTGTCATAATACTCCCTTATGCGACTGGTTATCTGTGTTTGATTATGGTCTTGTGAAGCAACTTAGGATGGTTTACAATATTAGAGGTGGTTTATAAATATAAGCTGTTACTAACAATAGAAAACCGATCTAGAAATCTTAATGTTTCAGAAACATTCATTTCATTACGTTATCATCAATATTGAGAGCCAACTCCAACAAAACACATTATTTAAAAGTTGAATTTGAAACACTGTGTAATATTTCAGAAGTTTGAGGCAGAAAGGAAGTAACTGTATCAGATAGGTCAGGGTAGGTTACTCTTCAAAGGGTCAGTGTGGACTTGTTGGGCCAAATGGCCTGTTCCTACACTGTAGGTAATCTAATCTCTGGGAAACATATCAAATGATGTCAATCTGTGACCTCTAGGTGCAGAATGCATTGCAGCTAGATACTGCTGCATTTATTATGCTGTATTTCAATAGGGACTTAACTGACCAAACAAAAATACAGAAGTAGGGAATAGAGCACTAAACAATAATAACTTGCATTTATTCAACTCGTTTAATGTAGTAAAAATTACACAGAAGTGATTACTAAACATTATTAATGCCAATAAGATGACGTTAAGGCATAAAGGTAAAGTCACCACAATTCTAGTCTTGCATCAGAGAGAGACAGAGAGAGAGAGAGAGAGGGGAAAGGTTCTGAAGGAGATGATAACCTTCGCTGGTGTTGGCAACTATGCTGTTGATGTCACTCTGCATCTTAGAGCCAACTGAGCTAACAGACACCCAAGTGCCAAAAGCTTGATGTAGATTAGAAACAGCACATCTGGAAATGGAGAGAAAAGTCATGGATAGCTTTGGGGAGAGACATCCATGGGCACAGCCTCAAATGATGCATTAATTAAAATCCATGGTATAGGAGTTGAAGCCAAAATTGAGTCAAAAGCACCCATGCCCTTGTATGTCATGTATGCTTCCTGCTCAAAATACCCCACAGCAAGATCTGGATAAAACCCAAAAAGGTATTATTCTGATGAAGCATCATTGCCGTGAAATGTTAACTCTGATTTCCTTTCCACAGATACTGATTATGTCCAGCAGTTTCTGGAAGAAATATATTGTCATTTTAACCTGCTGCAGATGCCACTTCACTATAACACTAATGTTCTTTTTATTGATTTATACGTAGAACTATTTCCACAAACCTCCAGATAATCTTTCCAAATAATCTTTCCAACTCTCTACTGTTTTATTGCCTGTTCCTTTTTAATTAAACCATTAGCTGCTTATAGAGAGAATTCCCTCCGCAAACCTCTTTAACTTTCCAACTCTCCACCTTTAAACTCTCTTTAAAATTTGCCTCTCTGATCAATCACTTTGTCGTCTGATCTATGTGGCTTACTACAACATATTATTTGATTCCTCTCCTGTCGCATGCCTTGGGAAACTTTATTACATTAAAGGCATTATACGAGGGTTGCTGATATTATTAAAGAAATATGGTCCGATATGAAGGATCAGTTCAGACAGCATCCACCATCTGTAGCTATTATAGGTCCAAGAGTGCCAAACGCTGTTTGTGAAAATGAAAGTAAAATCATTAGTCCAGCCATTTTATTTTCCAGATGCTATTTAACTGTCCTAGATTTTTTTTCCGAAGAACACTGTCCTCTGGTGAGATGTTGGCAAATGCCTCCAGGTTACAATGATTTCATACACTTCAGAAGTTGTCAGTGCTGGTTAACCATTCCGCCACTGACAAATAAGGATTATTCCACTCTGCCTATATTATTATCCCATCAGTTGCTCTAGGGATTTGTCACATTGAGTTTCGGATCAAAATGCAACGTTGCCTTCCTTTTACATGCTAACAATCCTCTTCGGTCCACGTGCACTCAATGTACTTGTGTTATCAGTCAGAAAAATACCAGCCGTCACCAAAGGAATATCATTTTGTGTCATGTTTTAATGAAGGCACAACAGATTGATCTAAGCTTACCAAATTGCTTTTACTCAAGACTAATTTGTGCCAATAACTCAGGAATTATTTTGCATTGATGCAGCCTTTGGCGTTACAATGTTGTTTGTACAAATACCATGATCAAGTAAGCTTTTGACAGATGAAAGCAGCTGGAGTACAGTATGCAGTTCTGGTCACCACTCCACAGGAAGGGATGTAATTGCACTGGAGGGTGTGCAGAAAAGATTCACCAGGATGTTGCCTCAACTGGAAACATTTCAACGATGAGGAGAGGCTGGATATGCTCAGACTGCTTTTTTTGGAGCAGAGAAGGTTGAGGTGTGAATCTGAGAGAGAGGGAGAGGCCAGGGTGACAGGGTGCAGTTCCACTTTGATCTCCAGCGTTTGCAGTGCGCACTTTCTCCTATCTATCTCAATCTTAAATATATTCAGTGACTTGGCATCCACAGTCTTCTATGGCAATTAGTTATACAGATCTATGGCCCTCTGACTGAAAGAGATTCCTCCCCATCTCAGTTCCAAAGAGTTGTCCCTTCACTTTGAGGCTGTGCCCTCAGGTTCTAGTCACTTCTTCCACAGGAAATATCTTCTCCACATCCACTATATCTAGGCCTCTCAGTATTCTGTAAGTTTTAATCAGATCCCTCCTCATCCTTCTCAACTCCATAGAGTACAGACCCAGAGGCCTCAATTGCTCCTCAAATGAGTACAGACCCAGAGGCCTCAATTGCTCCTCAAATGACAAGCCTTCATCTCTGGGATCCTTCTTGTAAACCTTCTCTGGATCCCCTCCAATGCCAACATATCCTTCCTGAGATAAGGGGCCCAAAACTGATCACAATATTCCAAATGAGGTATGACCAGAACCTTATACAGCCTGAGCAGTATATTTCGGCTCTTGTATTCAAGCCCTCTTGAAATGAATGCTATCATTGCATTTGCCTTCCTAACCACCAACTGAACCTGCACATTAACCTTAAGAGAATCCTAAACTAGGACTCCCAAGTCTCTTTGTGATGCAGATTTCTCAAGCCTTTCACCATTTAGAAAATTGTCCACATCTCTCTTCTTCCTGTTAAAGTGTATAATACCGCACTTATCCACATTATATTCCATATGCCACTTCTTTGCTCACTCTCCTCATCTGTTAACGCTGTGTTCTTCCATCCAATTTTGTGCCTTCAGCAAACGTTTCACTGCATTTCCCATGTAAAAGTACATGTAACAATAAATTTCTATTCTATTGTATTCAAGAAGAAGTCAACTCACCACCTTCTCTGGGGCAATTAGAGATGGGCAATAAATGATGGTCTAGTCAGAGACACCTGCACCTCATGAATTAAAAAATAAATAATTCTGATCTGTCCTCCCTCATTACTTCAGTAAATCCCTTGAAATAATAGGAATTTGATTCAAGGCCCCAGCTGTTGTTAAGTGGATACGAAGATCTCACGACAGTATTTGAATGAGGGAATTCTTGTCGTGTTAGTTTGTATCCAGAGACATTCTCTTCTTTCAGGCAATTCTCTAGCTCATTTATGAAAATTTGTTCTAAATCTGCAGTCGCTGCACAAGTACTGAACTTATTTTACAGGTCAGTACTGCCTTGGGAATAGCAAAGCCTCTTGCTATCTCACCTAGCTTTATGGGTATTTTATAGTTTTATACAGATCTTGTACTCATGTCTTTCACTGCTTCGATGATTTAATGCAAATAGACTTTTTGCAAGCACACAGTTCAGTCAGTTCATGCATCATCTCTAATACCTCAGTTAGTTAACTCAGAATTTTATGCCTCCTTCGACTAAAGAGGCAGTGTTCACTAAAACTTTCTTGATAATTAAGGGCTTTTATACTAAATATTAATCAAGTCATTTGAAGTTGAGTATTGCTGAGAAAAGATAGATTTTGTTGAAGCATTTCACATTGGCTCATTAAATACTTTTCAAGAAATGGAAGGAAAAATAACTCTTATACAGTATAAGAATGAAGTACTGATGGGTTAGCAAGTGGACGGTGACTAATAGAGGTGTTGTTATGTAGAATGTTAATGATGACTGATAGTTATTATGGACCAGACCAAACCCCCTCAAAATATAGTAAAATGATAATCTAGACACTCACTTTCTCTTATTTTAAAGGCAAGAGCTAGATGTTGCAATTTGGATGCAATTTGTTTGGCCAAACCACCAGATTTGAAGCAAAACCACTTTATTCATGCACTATAGTTAAAATGCTAGAAAAGAAAGAAGAAACTCTGGATGTAGGTTTGCTTGCTGAACTGGAAGGTTCATGTTCAGACATTTTGTCACCATACTAGGTAACATCTTCAGTGAGCCTCCGGATGAAGCATTGCATAATGATTCCTGCTTTCTAGAACTTTCTGAAAAAACTAGATCTGCAAAAAAAAATTGGTGAATTTACACAAAGTAACAACACTACCAACACAGAAGATGGATAAAAAACTTATCTGACCAACCCTTAACAGACATGAAGAAAAGCTGTCTTAGTAAGAGGATCAAATTACAACTTCCAGGATGCAGACAAGAAAGATTTCTTCGCAGCATTAGAAACAACAGTGAAACACAACCAACTCACAGAAGAAACCCAGCAAACTATCAGACAGATGGTTGCACCAACATTAAACAGAAAAAAGGAAGGAAACACACTCAATACACTAGAAAAGAAAGCACTTGAAAGACTAAAAAAGATAAAAACATTGTTATTCTACTTGCAGACAAAGGATGCTTGACAGTCATTTTAAACCAAAGAGACTACATTGAAAAAGCAAATGCACTACTTGCAGATAGCAACACTTACCAACAAGTGGCGATAGGCCTGACCCCACAACTAGAGAACCGAATTACATCCCTACTTAAAAAACTTCAGAAATCTGGAGAAATAATTAAGACCGACCTTCAAAAATGAAACCAGATGGATCCAACACACCACACTTCTATGGATTACCCAAAATTCACAAACCAGGAGACCCCCTCAGTCCCATGATCCCGCTACCTGGAACACCAACTTACCGATTGGTCAAGGAGCGACACCAAAGATTAAAACACTGAGTAGAAGACTCACACCACTCCATCCACTCCACCCAAGAATTCCTGAAGACCATCAAAGACACTAAGATAGAAGAGGATGAAATAATGGTCTCCTTTGATGTAATAGCCCTGTTCACATTAATCAATATCAACCTGGCCAAGGAAACATTGACTACACTATTAAAAGACCCAAAGACACATACACCAAACACCACCAACTTCATCAGCAGGGAGAGTATCATCAAGCTAGTGGACCTATGCCTTACTACCCCCTTCACCTTCAACAACAAAACTGACAGACAAACCAACGGAACACCTATGGTACCTACAATATCAGGGTTCTTAGCAGAGGCAGTAATGCAGAGACTCGAACAAATAGCTCTGCCAACCATCCAACTCAAACTTTGGGTCCACTATATGGATGAGATCTTTGTCATCACTAAACAAAACAAATTAGAGGAAACCTTCAAGACCATCAATAATACCCTTACTGGCATAACATTCACTAAAGAGGAGGGAAACAACAACAAATGGTCATTCTTAGATGTCACAGTAGAGTGAACAGCCAATGGGTCCTTCAAACCAGCGTCTACAGGAAAACAACACATATGGACCAAATATTGAACTACAGAAACAATCATCCCAACACCCACAAACGAAGCTGGATCAGAACATTATTCCAAAGAGCCAACAGACTCTGCAGCACAGAGGAACTATGCAGAGCAGAGGAAAATCACCTATACAGTGTATTCAAAAAGAACAGGTACCCGATGAACACTGTCCGCAGGTTTCTCAGCAACAAACCCAAACAAGCAGACAAAACATGTCCAGAAATCCTAGCTACTCTCCCCTACATCAAAGACATCTCAGGCATGACTGCCAAACTACTCAGACCCCTTGGCATCATGGTAGCCCACAAATCCATCAACATACTAAAATAGCAGCTAATGAACTTGAAAGACTCTATATAGACAACAAGCAAAACTAATGTGATTTACAAAATATTGTGCAAGGACTTCAACAAACACTACATTGGACAAACAGGCAGAAAACTAGCCACCAGGATACATGAACATTAACTAGCCACAAAACGACATTACCGTCTCTCACTAGTATCCTTACATACAGATAAGGAAGGACATCACTCCGACTGGGACAACACATCCATCCTCAGACAAGCCAAACAGCGACACACATGAGAATTCCTAGAAGCGTGGCATTCCAACCGGATCTCTATCAACAAACACATTGACTTGGACCCGATTTACCACCTCCTGAGAAAAAGGACAAAAAAATGACATCACCAAAAGAAATGACATCACCAAAGGAAATGACATCACAAACCCAACAAACCCAATCATTTAAATAGAAAGCAGGAATCCTCAGTAATGCTTCATCCGGAGGTCCACTGAAGTTGTTACCTAGTATGGTAATAAAACATCTGAACATGAATCTTCCAGCTCAGCGGTCAAACCTACATCCAGAACCGCAACCTGAGCCAATCGTCTTCTCAAAACTCACTAAAAGAAGAAACTGGACTAACTTAACTCTACTGGAAAATTTAACAGAATAACAGATTATTTTGTTACCAAACTGTAACTGTCCCAATGTAGTAACATCCCATAAATGCACCCTCAACAAAAAGCAAGTTTTGAAAAATAGATTGTCTCACAGGTAATTCTGCAGTCGAGGAGGAAAAACATAAAGAGAAAACTCAGAGAACGAGTAGAAGGGAGACATTTATTGCAGCTTTCAAACCCAGCTTCATGACCCAGAATCTATTGGTACTGAAAAACTAAAATCCTAAAAATCCCAGTTCTTCAGGAGATTGACCCCACCCATTTCAGGCTGCTTCTATTGTTCCAACTTTATAAAAGAACCCAAGGCCTCACAAACTGTTTATTTTCATGACTGTGCAGACAGCTTGGTACCTCTGCTTGGTACCTCGCTAAAAATAAACCGGATAAAATATGTAACTTAAAGCCATAGTATTCTCACACAATTAATTACAGAAGTTTTGTTGAGCTAAACTAACAAACTTTACTGGTTGTCAATGTAATTCTTTTAACACTCAGGAATATTGAGCAAATGCAATATCATCATGGAAACACATCCAATGTTGAAAACTGTGTCATGAGTCTTGTTAGCATGAATTGGTTGGGTAGAGTCAGGACTTGCAAACAACCAAATGGATATGTTGCACGATACAATCTATCAGTCTTTAGGGTATGTGGCCTAGATATCTATCCTTATCGGCTATCAACCAGCACTCAGATGTCAGCTTGCACATGTGAAACTCACTACAGCACCCAGCATTAAATGTGACTCCTCAATTGGACAACATTAGATAGGCAATCTCGAGTGCGAAAAACATTGTGCTGACAATCAACTTACAATTGTCAGTCGGCTCACAATATAATGTACTCTTTTGTATTGGAAGCTATATTTGTTAACACACAGGCCCCTGCTACTTTCAGAGAGAATGAACATACCTATGCCTGTTTCAATTCAACAAAATAAGTCACAGCTATTCACTGATTCATTTGTCAGTTCAAGGCATTGACCAGCAGAATTGAGATGCCTGATTTTAAATTTAAACAAAATTAGGATAGTTAATTGTCAGTTATCATTAAGAGATGGCATGGTGGCTCAGTGGTTAGCACTACTGCCTCACAGCATGAGGGACCTGGGTTCAACTCCATCCTTGGGCAGCTATCTGTGTGGAGCTTGCACATTCTCCCTGTGTCTGCATGGGTTTCCTCCAGGTGCTCCGGTTTCCTCCCACAGTCCAAAGATGTGTGGGGTAGGTAGATTGGCTGTGCTAAATTGCCCATAGTGCCAAGGGATAGTGGGTTAGCCATGGGAAAGTGTAGGGGGCTGGGCCTGGGTGAGATGCTCTCGGGAGGCTTGGTGTGGGCTGAATGGCTTATTCCCACACCGTAGGGATTCTTATACAATGAGATCTATTCTTCTTGACAACATCTCTACCAATTATGATGTAATTGCCAAATAATCAGCACTATTCTCTCAAAACAGCATATATGCTGATGTTCCTTTCCATCAGTATTTCTTATGAATTGTCTTGATCAATGCAAGGCAAGGACCTTCAATAAAATGCAAATCTTTTCAGCAATATTGAGAGATTCACCTCACAATGTTCCTCTGAAGTCTTTCTGTGACCTTAAGATGGCATTCTATATTCTTAACAAGACATTGCACAGAAAGACAAATAATTATTATTCCTATTGCTTCGGGCTATCCATACAGGTTAATACTATTTGCTTTTGCTACAGCATTGGTTGTGGTGACTCATAAATCATGTGCCTTATTTGGATCTCTTTCCCTTGCATTAACATTTATTATAGAGACTGATATGATATAAACATGCTTGTATTAATGTTAGCAACATGTACTACACTGGACTCATCATTTCTCCAATGTGGACATATTCCCCATCCTATCAAATCAAATTATAATCTCTTTGCCTCAAGTGAGTAAACTTGTACAAAGTGCTTCTCTTGGTTTTAATGGGGATCCACTGCAATCAGTCTCAATGCAGAGCTGTCACTATTAATGATTCTCCCTCAGTAACTGTATTGTGGAGCAGAGGTTCAATCTGATATGAAACCCTTTATTAACTTCACGATTGGATCTGCACCTATTTTAACATTAACAGATTTAGTGTCAATTTCCTACTACACGAGGCGAGTAGAATTCCCACGAGTAAAGACTGTTGAAAAGTAACCATTTAAAATCTCTGCCACAAACGGAATGCATCCTGTGGCATCAGTCAATAGCATTATCACTAAACACCTAAAAAGACTTATTATTGGAACTTCAAACATCCACAATCTTCTCAGGTGATAACAGGAGAAAGTAACCAGGAAATGGCAGCACCCTTAGGATATATCACCATCCCTTCAGTGTTACTGGGTCAAAATCCTGGAACTCCTTCCCTAATAGCATTGTGGATGCCCATACCTTAAATAGACTACAGAGGTTCAGGCAGGCAGTTCATCACTACTTTCTGAAGCACAATTGGAGATGAGGAGTAATTGCTGACCCCACCGGTGAAAGCCACATGTCCTGAATACATAATGATAAAGGAGACTTCCAGAGGAAATTAGAACGTGCAGAATTGTTCCATGATTTACTGGGTGGTAGATTGTAAAATCTGACAGCACTGCTCTGGTTCCCTATAACAGAGCCCCAATCATTGGAAGATTCATTGAGACGACAGCAGTGTTTTTGTTGGGGTAGCAAATTTAAAACAAAGTTGAGGAGAAACTATTTCTCGCAAAGGGCTGTGAATCTGTAACATTCGCTATCCCAAAGTGTGGTGGATGCTGGGACAGTGAGTAAATTTAAGGAGGAATTAGAAAGATTTTTAATTGGTAATAAGATAAAGGGTTTGGGGAGAAGGCAGAAAAATGGGGATGAGAAACAAATCAGCCATGATTGAATGGCGGAGCAGACTCAATGGGCTGAATGGCCTAAGTCTGCCCTTATATCTTATGAACTTATGATTAAATTTGCTCTTTCTGTTTTGAAGTATCATGGGGTAGAGATTCAGGTGCTCCACTCTCCAAAAGTTGATTCATTTAAAGGTCATGTGGAGAGAAAGAAACCCACCCACCATCCCGGTAGCTGCCTTGCAGCATCTTAACTCTGGGAACAGCATAAATTGCATTAGGTTGAAATTTCTGCTCCTCTCTCAGGAGGAAGATCTGCCTCAGAGAGTTGTAACCCTGAGATGGCAGGCAACTCTGTTGTTCAGCTGCACCAAGTGGCATAGTTGGCACACTGAGGCATATAGTTTATCCCACCATATCGAGGGGACCCAGGTAAGTCCGGAGGGTCTGGACAGCAGACAGTGGTCTCACGCACAGTGCAGTCAGAAAGTGCATTTCTCACTGTATGGTTGGAATCGCACCAGCTGAATAACAATGCTCACACTAAGCAAAGTCAAAGCCATGTTCAGATGTGAGAAAGGGGTCTGACATCCATTTGAAGGTCTCCACTCCAAGTAGGATTGAAGTGAGGCAACTGCTGTGGCTACTCTGAGGAACGCTGGACCTTGGAATCACATGTTACCAAAACCATAAATCCTTGAAATTAAGTTACCTGGAGCTAAGGGGAGCAGGAGTAGTCCATGGGACCCTGGTTTTACATCCAACCCGAAACAAAAATAGAAATTGCTGGAGTGACTCAGCAGGTGTGGCAGCATCTGTGGAGAGAAAGGCGAAAGTAGGTACTGCAGATGCTGGAGATCAGAGTTATGATTAGAGTGGTGCTGGAAAAGCACAGCAGGTCAGGCAGCATCCTCGGATGCTGCCTGACCTACTGTGCTTTTCCAGCACCACTCTAAGCTTGACTCTGTGGAGAGAAAGCAGTGTTAACATTTCAGTTCCAGTAACTGTTCTTCAGAATGCATTGACCTCCAGCATCCACAGTTCTTTTGGTTTCTTCTAAATTTAATTATTACATTAAACCACCTCCCTTCCCCAAGTATAATCTGACTCCCATTGACATAAATCTTGATACCAGAACTATGACTTTGAATTCCCTTCTGCTGAGTCCTCTCGGTAAACTATAGTTTCTTGTTTGTGAATAATATGAAATTTATTGTTGTTCTAGTTTGTTGCAACAAACATTGAACCAACGTGCAAGCAACCCATCTGCAGGTTAGCTGAGACTTTCAGCCACAAGGCCTGCACCTTCAAGTTTTGCATGGAAACCTTTTGATTTGCCTTTAGGTAATTTTTAAAGCCACGAGCCTGAAAGCTTCCTAACCTGAGGGATTTTGATCTACTCTAATGGTTGCCAAGATTTTTCTTTGCTCTCAATTTGTTGATTTGATTCAATACATTAATTGGTCTTCTGTCAGGTTGGACATGGGGAATCAAGCAAAAGGAAGATACTTTTTGATCCAAAGGGCACAGACATAACTTAGACTTCCCTTTTAGTATCTTCTGTCTTCAGTTTAAGAGTTCTGTTTTAAATCCAGTTGTGCACTTACCTGTGTAAGCCTGAGCTATCACACCACTCTGCTTCATGGGCCAGGGGCTGCACTGCCTCCACTGGCAGTAAGGTGTAATTACAGAATGGCTTACTTTCTGTCTTTGTGCACAGCTCACAGCGAGTAAAGTATTTTCTAATCAAGCTGTGATAGCTGTTGGTGCCCACTTTTGGTGCTGGTGCCCACCTTTGGTGCAGGAGGGACTTGAACCCAGGACTCCTGGCTCAGTTTCCTTCCCTAAAGGGCATTAGTGAATCAGATGGGTAATTCTGACAATTAACAATTGTCACCATTGGACATTTAATTCCAGATATTTATTGAATTCAAATCCCACCATCTGCAATGGCAGGATTAGAACCAGCTCCCCAGAACATTACCGGGTTCTCTGGATTAACAATCCAACGATTCCCTATGTTGAAAATCTGATTTTTATTCATTTCCGCAATATTTACCCAACCGTCCCACTATTGGCAATTTCATTTCAAATTCTGGCTCATATTTTGTCGCACATTAGCAACTGGTTAAAGGTTTCATTAATACAATATACACCATTATAGGGGCCAGATGTTAGGTTCGTTCAAGATCCTAAGTTCCTCTGCCCTTGAGCCTATATGGCATCATCTTAGTGGGAACTGCTTATGGAATTCCTCAATATTGGGGTGGCATGGTGGCTCAGTGGTTAGCACTACAGCTTCACAGCACCAGGGACCCTGGTTCAATCCCAGCCTTGAGTGACTGTCTGTGTGGAGCTTGCACATTCTCCCCGTGTCTGCGTGGGTTTCCTCTGGGTGCTCTGGTTTCTTCCCACAGTCCAAAGATGTGCAGGTCAGGTGAATTGGCCATGCTAAATTGTCCGTAGTGTTAGGTGCATTAGTTAGAGGGAAATGGGTCTGGGTGGGTTACTCTTCGGAGGGCTGGTGTGGACTTGTTGGGCCGAAGGGTCTGTTTCCACACTGTAAGTAATCTAATCTAATCTTGACTCTTCAGGCTCATTTACAACAATGGATGTGGAGTTTTGGATGATGCCAAGACTGCTCAGGGTAGTAATAGATTCTGTATCTTGGAGTAGTGTTGTCTGGAGAGATATTTGTACTAATATAAGAAACTTACCAAAAGTCCTTAGGCAGCACCTTCCAAACCCACAACTACTTCCATCTAGAAGGGCAAGGACAACAGTACATGAGGACAGCAGTACTTGCAAGTTCCCCTTCAAGCCACTCACCTTCATGACCTGGAAATATAAGGTCACTCCTTCACTGTCGCTGGGCCAAAACCCTGAAGTTTCCTCCTTAATGGCATTTTGAGTCTACCCAGAGAACATGGATTGCAGCGGTTCAAAGAGGCAGCTCACCACCACCTTCTCAAGGGCAACTATGGACAGGCAATAAAGATGCTGGCCAGCCACGAGTGTACACCAATAGGCATTATTGAACATAACCATAAATAGAGAATAGAAAGAGAGTACATTGTATTTCAAACCAACAGACCCAAGCTCCTGTTCCTTGAGTTCTGTTGTGACTATGATATAGCTCCTTTCATATATGGTCAGTAACTATACTTAAAGTAAAGTTATATTCACTTTCTAGAACTGAAGTCACGAATGACAATTTCACATCAGATGAGTTCAAGATAAATGAAAGTGGGCATTGTTAAGAGAAGTGGAAAATTATGGTTTTAGTGATGGATGATAAATATGTGCCAAGATTAGAGTGGTGCTGGAAAAGCACAGCAGGTCAGGCAGCATCCGAGGAGCAGGAAAATCGACGTTGCGGGCAAAAACACTTCATCAGGATTCTGCCCGAAACGTTGATTTCCCTGCTCCTCGGATGCTGCCTGATCTGCTGTGCTTTTTCAACGCCACTCTAATCTTGACTCTAATCTCCAGCATCTGCAGCACTCACTTCCATCTGAGAAATATGTGGTTGGAAGCTCACTGTGAGACCAAATATTCCACCTCGGACGGAAACAAACTGGCTTAATCTCAGACAGCTGTCAGGTAGAGGATTGGCAGCAGTAGAAAGGAAAAAGAGGTTCAGGAAGAAATAAATAAAAGACTCCCAATATTTAAAATTTCCACCTGTGAAGTCTAGGATGGTCTTTGTATTATGTTTCGGAGTGCAGAAGTAGGATTGTCTGTGGAAACAGACTTTGGAAGCCGGAAGAAATACTGCGATGACAGATGGAGATTCATTGTGCTGTGATCCTAGGAATAAGTACAACCCCAAAGTGAAGTGAAATAAACAACACTACTGCAATGCTCAAATAACCTCCTGAAAACGCTGTAAACACCCAATGTTTATCAGGTATATGTATTAATTAGACTTTAATATTAACCAAGCTTATTGTTCAAACCATTAACCATACATAAAGCCTTAGCTTCATTAACCAATGTCTTTGACATTAAACAAAAAAATACTTAATGTTTATGAGGTACACCCCAGCCACCACAGAGTTATTACAAAATGCTTGAACTGCTAACCTGGCATATTAATTGTCAATGAATAACAACTGCTTGAATACATTTATCTCTCTCAATGTTGGTCGTTCTAGAGTTGCTAACTGTATTATTATGTTTGAATGAAGAAATGTTACTTTGTGATTTCAAACTTTGTGACTTCCACTTTTATTATTGACTTTGCAGCTGGCATGTAGCCTAATAAAGGGTTAGTGGTGTAAATACTATAATAACTTGGGCAATATAATTTAAGGCTGAAAGAGAAATACTCTTAGTCAAATAGTACTTTTCTGTAAATTCCCAATAGCTCTTTAATGACCAGTTAAAAGAAGTGTTTGCTGCCCTTAGGTTAATATGCTGAAAATATTTCATGAGTTTATTTACCCAGCACTTCCACATTCTCTCTCTCGCACAGACAAAGGAATTTCCAAGCTCCTGCTATTTGAAAATTTGTTTATTCATTCATTGTTATATTCCGTAATTTTCAAAGCATTTTGTTGGTTTTTTATCACTGTGCTATGTTGACACTGCATCTATTTTTTTTTTCATTTCTTTTATTCCTTCTTGAGATATGGGCAGTATAGTGTGGTCATTATTACCTATTCCTAACTGCCTTTGAGAAAGCTCCTTTCTTCCAAAGAGGTTATAAACACAGGTCGAAAAATTACAGACAAGTTTGTTTAACTTCAGTTAACATTCTGTTGACATGGGTTTGAATCCCATAGAGTCATAGAGATGTACAGCACGGAAACAGACCATTTGGTCCAACCCGTCCATGTCAACCAGATATCCCAAACCAATCTAGTCCCACCTGCCAGCACCCTCCAAACCCTTCCTATTCATATACCATCCAAATGCCTCTTAAATGTTGCAATTGTACCAGCCTCCACCACACCCTCTGGCAGCTCATTCCATACACGTACCACCCTCTGCGTGAAAAGGTTGCCCCTTAGGTCTCTTTTATATCTTTCTCCTCTCACCCTAAATCTATGCCCTCTAGTTCTGGACTCCCTGACCCCAGGGAAAAGACTTTGTCTATTTACTCTATCCATGCCCCTCAGAATTTAGTAAACCTCTATAAAGTCACCCCTCAGCCTCAGGAAGCTCCAGGGAAAACAGCCCCAGCCTGTTCAGCCTCTATCTGTAACTCAGATCCTCCAACCCTGGCAACATCCTTGTAAATCTTTTCTGAACCCTTTCAAATTTCACAATATCTTTCCGATAGGAAGGAGGCCAGAATTGCATGCAATATTCCAACAGTGGCCTCACCAATGTCCTGTACAGCCGCAACATGACCTCCCAACTCCTGTACTCAATACTCTGACCAATAAAGGAAAGCATTCTTCACTCTCTTATCTACCTGCAACTCCACTTTCAAGGAGCTATGAACCTGCACTCCAAGGTCTCTTTGTTTAGCAACACTCCCTAGGACCTTACCATTAAGTGTATAAGTCCAGCCAAGATTTGCTTTCCCAAAATGCAGCACCTCACATTTATCTGAATTAAACTCCATCTGCCACTTCTCAGCCCACTGACCCATCTGGTCCAGATCCTGTTGTAATCTGAGGTAAATCTCTTCACTGTCCTCTACACCTCCAATTTTGGTGTCATCTGCAAACTTACTAATTGTACCTCTTATGCTCGCATCCAAATCATTTATGTAAATGACAAAAAGTAGAGGGCCCAGCACCGATCCTTGTGGCACTCCACTGGTCACAGGCCTCCAGTCTGAAAAACTACCCTCCACCACCACCCTCTGTCTTCTACCTTTGAGCCAGTTCTGTATCCAAATGGCTAGTTCTCCCTGTATTCCATGAGACCTAACCTTGCTAATCAGTCTCCCATGGGGAACCTTGTCAAATGCCTTACAGACAATGACATTTGAATTCAATCTAAATATGGAATTTAGAAAAACTGCTCTAATAGTTGACATGCAACCAGTATCAATTGTTGTAAAACCCCATCTGATTCACTAATGCCCTTTAGGGAAAGAAATCTGCCAACCCTGGCTAGTCTGACCTTACATGTGACTCCAGATCCACAGCAATATTGTTGAATCTTAACCAGCCTCTGGGCAATTACCCAGGGATGGGCAACAAATGCTGGCCTTATCATAATCATGTCAACATCCTCTTCAGCCCTACAACCATGCTGAAATATCTGGGCTCATTGACTCCCAGTCTTTTGGGCATTTGCAACTTGACTTTCTCCACCAACTGCATCTTCAGCTGCCAAGGCCCTCAGGCTACAAATTCCCTTCCTGTCTTACCATTGGTGTCTCAGTCCTTAGGACACTCCTGAAAGCCTATGTTTTTAACCAAAATTCTAACTCCATATCCTAACATTTTCCCTGATGTACCTTGGTATAAAATGTCACTTTCCAACTTCCTGTGAAGTGCTTTTGGACATGTTCAAGGTGTTGCCTGGGTGCAAGTTGTTCCTGTATGGTTGAATAATAGGAGCATGTGATGTGTGAATATAAAAATGATGAACAAATCAGATCATTGTGAAAATCAGAGCATTAATTTGTTTTTGGGAATATAGATTAGATAATTTGCTTCTTTATTTTGGCTAATTGAAGTAAAATGTAAAAAGATCAATAGTAATAGAGCAAACAGCCTGATTTAAATGAGAATCTTGCCTTTGAGTTATTTATGTCAATGGACCTGGTCCTAAATGAAATTGCTTGAGGATTTTGACAAGTTATTATTTGGCCTTGAAGTTCGAATGTTATTAATCTCACATTTATTATTGAGGGAGTTAGTGAATACAGATGGGACGTCTAACTGGATTGTAAATAACGTTAAAAATCACACAACCCCCGTTAATAGTCCAACAGGTTTATTTGGAAGTACAAGCTTTCAGAGCACTCTGAAAGCCAGTGCTTCCAAATACCAGGTTATTTGGACCAGGTTAACTTTGTTAACTCAGTCCAACACCGGCACCTCCACATTATGGATTGGAAATGTCAACAAGAAACACAATATCAGCAAAACAGCAGATAAATCTATGAACATTCAGGCTACATTGGTCCCGTGGAAACTATTTGCACATTAATTACATTGATTGTCAATAAACTAATGCATTTTTTGTCAGAAGAACTTGATCATTGTAGTCATGTCCCCTCTTCTTGGCCAGAGGTTCATGATACACCTGAGAACGTGACAGCTACAGATATGTCATATCACATCCAAATATACTGATATTTTAAAAATAAAAGGTAAATGATTTTTTAAAAGTAAAAGCTACCTTGCTATGACTGAGGTTGGAGCAGTGCACAATCTATGGGTTACAACATAAAATAAACTAAACTTTCCAGTGACCTAGATGACTGAACCTGTGGCTTATCTCTATCAGTTTAAAAAAAAAGATATATCAACCATATTTCTTACAGTACAATATAGGTTTATTATCCAAATAAAACTTATTCAGCGCAAGTTTAGTAGGCATACAAGATCAGATAGAGACAAAAATCCTGCAGGTGCTGGAATCCAAAGTAGACAAGCAGGAGGCTGGAAGAACACAGCAAACCAGGCAGCATCAGGAGGTGGAGAAGGCAACGTTTTGGGTCAGCAATATCAAAGTATAAATACTTATCCTCTAAATATTCACACACTCTTCAAGAGAAGAGGAAAGAAAAAATAAATTTCTTTCTGGAAAAAAAAATTGTCAAAATGACATTCTTGAAGGCAGAGGATAAAGCGTAGCAAATGTCAAAGTTTATTTTTCTGATGTCCTGCCAGATGTGGTCCAGTCAGTATTCAATGACGGCTGACTCTGAAGTCTTACAGACACAGCTTTCTGCAGCACCATGGCCTAGTAGTTAGCACTACTGCCTCACAGCACCAGGAACATGGGCTCCATTTGAGATTCAGAACACTATGTGTTGTGTACTCTCTTTGTGTGCATGGGTTTCCTTTGTATTTCCTCTCACAGTCCAACGATGTGTAGGTTCAGTGGATTGGCCATGCTAAATTGCCCATGGTGTCACTAGATGTGCAGATGAGGTGGGTTAGTGGGCTGAATAGTCTCTTTCCATACTGTAGGGGTTCTACAATTCTCCAGAAATACAATCTAGGGATATTTTTTCAACTGGGCTATGGGGATCAAGTGGATCTGGCTGGCATGCACTTTGGAGAGTTGGTGCAGACTCGATGGGCTGAATAGTCTCTTTCCATACTGTAGGGGTTCTACAATTCTCCAGAAATACAATCTAGGGATATTTTTTCAATCGGTCTTTCAAAATAGAAAATAGGTTTCACCACGAATTCAACAAGGAAATCTTCTTTTCAGAAATGGGATAAGGCAGCTGGGAAGCTTGCTTAGCGCAAGCTTCCCCCGAAACGCAGCTTCCTCTTAACAGGCTGCCCTTTAGCTTAACTTGGTCTTGGCAGGCTTTCTTTGACAAAAACCAGAAATAAAAGCAAAAACGTTCCAAGCCAGCCCCAATCCAAAAACAACGTCTAGGTGGGTCTCCAACGAATAGTTATCAGCGGTCATCTGATTTCTTGAAAGCCTTGTTAAAAATACTCTTCGGACAACTCGGCAAGATGGCAGCAATTCTGTAGAACTGCTATGGACAGCTCTGCCTAACAGCCAAGGCATACTGGCGTTTTTTGCCATCCCTGGCCAACTTATGGCGTGGAAATATTAGTTTAAAACCTTACAGAACACATATTTGTTAATATTTGGGAGTGGGAAGGATGCCAAAGGGAAAAGGAGCCAGCAAACAGCTACAGGGAGGACACTCCTCTGCAGCACCTATCACACCAGAGACAGCAGCAGCAGCAGCCTCTCCTGAACCCCCCAGGGACCTGACAGACTCACAGGAATTGGCTTTGGTGATGGAGAGACTTACATTGAAAGTTGGGGCTGCGATTGAGGAGATCCGTGGGGAGATTCGTGCCCAGGTCCAACCTATGGCATCCATGCTGCAGAAGCATGAGCAGAAGATCCAGGGCCTCAGGGAGCGGCTGGAGGAGGTGGAGGGTCAAACTAAGGAATCGGAAGTTGTGATGTAGTCCTCATCCAGTTAGATCCAGGTGCTGGAGGAAGAGGTGCGGGCCTTGCGAGACTATATCGATGACCTCGAAACTCAAGGTCGGAGGATAAATCACTGAATTGTCGGGTTCCCTGAAGGTGAGGAAGGTGAGCAGCCAGTCAGCTTCTTTGAAAGTTGGCTGTCAAAGTTTTTGGGCCTTCACATCGAGTCCAACAGGCTTCAGATTGAAAGAGTTTGTTGAGTTACAGTGCACAGGTCAGGGCCAGGGCAGCATCCCCACCCCATCCTAATACACTTCAACTCATATAAGGACAAGCAAAAAGTGATAGAAGCTTCCAGATCCCTGGGAAATGATCCGAAGGCACTGCTGTACAAGGGGTCAAAAATCATGTTTTTCCAGGATTTCTTTGCAGCTGTAATTCGATGAAGTTGAAAAGAGGCTGAGGAACCTGGGCATCCAGTCCTCCATGAGGTACCCTGCAGTGCTCCATTTCAGCCACGAGGACTCCGTTTATACATTTGATTCAGTGGATAAAGCTAAAAACTTTGTAGACACTTTAAAATAGATGGACTGGCCTGAAGAATATGGTTACTGTTTGTTCTCTTTTCCTTCTTTCCCCATGTTTTCCCTTCCTTTTTTTTCAATCCTTTCTTTCTCCGTAATAATTTCTTTTTTGGAAAGAGGGGAGAACTTGGAATAAGTTGTTGTCTCTCCCTTTTTTTTGTTCTGTTTCTCTTTTAGTCACAAGTTGGGGTGACATGAAGCCAGGGATAGGTGGAGTGCTCATCCTGACTTTGTCTTTTTTCTGTTGATTTAAGGATCTTTTTCTTGTTTTTTTTCTGGCCTAAGGCTGGGGCACAGTCTGGGTTTGAAGGAGCCGCGAAGGAGGGGATGGGTAGGGTGAGTGCCCCCTATGGGCAAGGGGAAGAGTCTCCCATTCACAGTTTTATAGCTGGTTTTCTTTGTAGTTTATTTGGTAGTAATAGTTGCTTATATTTATGATAGAGTAGTTTTTGTACATATAGCTCTTCAACTCTATGAGTCTTTACTTACTTGTGTTTGGTGCTTTGTAAGCAAGGTTCTCCCTCTCAGGGGTTCAAGGGTCTCTGAAAGGGGAGATGGCTAAGTGTCTTATTAAATAGTGCACCTGGAACATTAAGGGAAGTCATTCACCTGTTGAAAGGAAAAAAGTGCTTTCTAGCCTTAAGAGGGAAAGGGCTGATATTGCTTTGTTGCAGGAAACCTATCTTGATGATGGGGAACACCTGAAATTACAACAGGGGAGTTATGATCGTGTATTCTTTTCATCCTTTACTACTAAAAGTAGGGGAGTGGTGGTATTTATCCAGAAAAATCTTCCGTTCACATTATTAGAGCAGATGAAAGATGAGCAGGGATGGTTTGTGATACTTAAAGCCTTGATACATGGGGAGGAATATGGCATTTTAATTGTCTACTGTCCTCTGGCATATCCACTCAAATTTTTGATTAGTGCTTTCTCTAGGTTGAGTGCTTTTGGAACATGGCACATTATTATCGGGGGAGATTTTAATTGTCTTTTGGATCCGACAGTGGACAGGACACCTTATGGGCCCCCGACTATTTCTTTGCAGGCCAAGCAGTTGGTTGACGTTATGCGAAGAGTTGGGGCTGATGGATATTTGGAGATATCTTCACCTTACCGGCAGGGACTTCACCTTTTTTTCAAACCCACATAAATGTCACACAGGGATTGACCTCTTTCTGGCTCCCTCGGCCCTTCTGGATTCGATTATGGGTTGTAAAATTGGGAACATAGCTATCTCTGATCACACAGCTATACTTGGAGGTTAAAGCCAAGAGTGAAGGGCTAGGTTTGCGGCACTGGTGTTTGGACCCTTTTCTCCTTAAGGATTCCAAATTGGGGGAATACGTTTTGAAGGAGTTTCAGGAATTCTTGACTATCAACTCAGGCATGGCTAGTAATCCGTCTATGCTATGGGATTAGCTATTTCCTATTCGGCTAGCCGGAAACGACAGAAGGAGGAACAACAGCGTCTACTTGAGACGCGGTTGAAAGCCGCCAAGGCGGCACATTTTGTGTTGCCTTTGGTGACTAAGCTACAGCGGATCACGGCCCTCCGGGCTGCCTTGATTTCAATACTGACACAAAACGCAAAGAAAGAACTCGCTTTTGTTAGACAAAGGCTGCTTGAATATGGGGATAGGTCAGTGAAGTATTTAGCGTACCTGACTAGGAAAAAGCATAGTCCCCGATCCATTACTGCACTCAGAGACAGCACCGGGGTCCTTATATACGATGCTAAAAAGATTAATGAGGCTTTTCAAAGCTTTTACTCTGAATTGTATCACTCTGAAGGTTGCGAGAACAGGAGGGCTAAAATGGAGGGATAACCTTGGAACAGGCCTCCCTCCTTAATGCCCATTTGACAGTTCAGGAAATACAGGAGGCAGCTAGGCAACTTCAGAGTGGGAAAGTGCCTGGCCCTGATGGCCTCCCAGGTGAGTTTTATAAGGAGTTTATAGGATTCTGTCAGAGTCAATGTTTGAGATGTACAATCACTTCTGTATGCATGAATGCCTACCACCATCTTTGAGAGAAGCTAATATTTCCTAAATTCTTAAGAAGGGTCTATTAAATTCAGATTTCAAGATTCTGTCCAAGATCTTGGTGCTGAGATTGGTAAAGGTGTTGACCCATATTGTTAAAGAGGACCATACAGGCTTTATAAGGGGTCATAGGTCCTCTAATAATATTAGAAGGTTCCTGAATACGGTCCAAGTTTGTCAGTAATGATCGATTCAGGGGTTGGTGATTTCCTTAGATGCAGAGAAAGCATTTGACCAGGTGGAATGGCCATATCTTTTTTATTTAATGCATTGCAATGTTCTTGTCTGTGGGTATTCTTTGTCTGTATTTATAGTGTGCTGCAGGTTTGTCCAAAAAGACCAATCAAAAAAGATTAATTTTTATAAAGAATGTGCTCGGCTGTTCAGAGAAGGGGGTAAATTTCATAGGGTGGGTTGCTCATTCTGAGATCCAATTATGAGAGACATTGGATCAAATGAGAGACAGTGGAGCTTGTTTAAGGAACAGGTATTGTGTGTCTTTGATAGGTATATCCCTGTCAGGCAGGGAGGAAGTGATAAGGTGTAAGGGAACCATGGTTTACTAAAGAACTTGTATCTCTTTTTAAGCAGAAGAGAGAGGCTTATGTGGCATTGAGCTGAGATGGTTCAGATGAGGCAATGGAGAGTTACAGATTAGCTCGGAATGATTTTAAGAGAGAGTTAAGAAGAGCAAGGAGGGGACATTAACAATCTTTAGCAGGTAGAATAAAGGACAATTCTTAAGTTTTTTTTTATAGCTATGTGAGGAATAAAAGGATGACTAGGGTAGGATTAGGCCCAGTCTAAGACAGAAGTGGGAAGCTGTGTGTGAACCCAGTAGTGATTGGAGAGGTGCTAAACAAATATTTCTCAGCTGTTTTCACTCAAGAAAATGTGAATATTGGAGTAGACAAGACTGAGATATGGACTATTAGACTAGAAAGGATTGAGGTTAATAATGAGGAGGTGTTATCAATTCTAGAATGTGTAAAAGTAGATAAGTCCCCGGGCTGGATGGGATTTATCTGAGGATTCTTTGGGAAGCTAGGGAGGAGATGGCTAAGCCTTTGGCCTTGCTTTTTGAGTCATCATTGTCAACAGGTTCAGTACCAGAGGACTGGGGGATTACAAATGTTGTGCTCTTGTTCAAGAAGGCCAGTAGAGATGACCCAGGCAATTATAGATAAGTGAGACTTACGTCTGTTGTTGGAAAAATTTTGGAAAAAGTTAGAAGCGACAGGATTTATAATCATCTAGCAAGCAACAATTTGATTAGAGATAGTCAATATGGTTTCGTCAAGCGCAGGTTGTGTCTCATAAACATCACTGAGTTTTTTGAGAAGGTGACCAAGCATGTGGATGAGGGTAGGGCAGCTGGAGTGGTGTACGTAGACTTTAGTAAAATCTTGATGAGGTTCCACATGATAGGCTATTGGTGAAAATGCGGAGACATGGGATTAAGAGTGATTTAGCAGTTTAGATTAGAAACTGGCTTTCTGTAAGAAGGCAGCGAGTGGTGGTTGATGGAAAATATTCAGCCTGGAGTCCGGTTACTAGTGGTGTGCCACAAGAATCTGTTTTGGGACCACTGCTGTTTGTCATTCTTATAAATGACTTAGAAGCAGGCATAGGTGGATGGTTTGGTAAGCTTGCAGATGACACTAAAGTTGGTGGAGTCATGGACGTTGTGGAAGAATGTTGCAGGTTGCAGGGGGACTTGGATAAACTGCAGAATTGGGCTGAGAGGTGGCAAATGGAGATAAATGTGAGGTGATTCACTTTGGGAAGAATAACAGGAAGGCAGAATACTGGGTCAATGGAAAGATTCTTGGTAGTGTGGCTGTGCAAAGGAATCTTAGTGTCAATGTACATAGATCCCTGAAAGTTGCCATCCATGTTGATAGTGCTGTTAAGAAGGCATACGGTGTGTTTGGTCATATTGGCAGAGGGATTGAGTTCTGGAGCCGTGATGTCATGCTGTAAAACTACAAAATGCTGGTGTTGCCTCACTTGAAATATTGTGTACAGTTCTGGTCGCCCCATTACAG
>NC_057711.1:16131369-16190179 GCF_004010195.1 Chiloscyllium plagiosum | reverse complement strand
TGGCAGGATATTAACCGGTTATGTGAGGTCTGGGAGCAAGAGCTGGGAGTGGAGATCTCTTCTGAAACATGGGAGAACATATTGGAGAATGCTCAAAAAATCTAACTCTCTGTAATAGGACATGCGCTACGCAGTTAAAAGTTCTGCACAGGGCTTATCTGACACCAGACCGTCTGGCGAAGTTTAAAAAAGGGGCATCTTCAGTGTGCCCCAAATGTAAAATAAGTGTAGGTACCCTTACCCATTGCTTCTGGACATGCCACAGGCTCTGTGTTTATTGGAGCGCTGTGGCGGGAGAGATAGGGAGGGTATTGAGGACTGAAGTCAAAGTAGACCCAATATCTCTCCTCTTAGGTCTACCGAATTTACCATCTTTAGACAGGCATGGGAAGAAACTATTTAATATTCTTGCATACTGTGCACGGAAGAATATTCTGATGGACTGGGTGTCTGAGAACCCACCAGGCTTGCTGGGATGGCAGAAATTAATTATGGAGCACATTCCCTTAGACTTTTTTACAAACATGGTGCACCACACAACAGACCATTTTTATAAGACTTAGCAGCCCGATTTGAGTTAATTGGATATAGATTTGTCAGTTATCTTAGCTAGGGCGTTTGGTTAACCAGGATGGTTAGGTTTGTCAAGCCCTGGCCCTGGAGGGGGTCTCCTGAGTTAATACGGGTATATATACTCTGCTCCCATTCCTCTGTTTGGGAACTTTGCGCTGAGCATAGCTGTTCTGTATATTGTGGGTTTTTTTGCTTTTCTTTTTTTTTGATCATTAGTTATTTACTTATTTACTGGTGTTGCTTTGCACAGTGTTAGGGTTTGTTTTGTATTATAGGATAGGTTAGTAGTTCAGAGACAATAGTTGTATTGTAATTTGTGCTTTTTTTCTTATTATACTGATATTTGATTTGATTGTATTTTTCAATAATGTTATACATTTGTAAAATTCAAAAAATTTGCTAATAAATATATTTACAAAAAAAAGTTTTGCACAAGGCTCATCTGGCACCAGTCCATCTAGTGAAGTTTAAAACAGGGGCATCTTCAGTGTGCCCCAAATGTAGAATAAGTGTAGGTACTCTTACCCATTGCTTCTGGACATGCCACAGGCTCCCTGTTTATTGGCGGGAGAGATAGGGAGGGTATTGAGGACTGAAGTCAAAGTAGACCCAATATTTCTCCTCTTAGGTCTACCGAATTTACCATCTTTAGACAGGCATGGGAAGAAACTAATTAATATTCTTGCATACTGTGCACAGAAGAATACTCTGATGAACTGGGTGTCTGAGAACCCGCCAGGCTTGCTGGGATGGCAGAAATTAATTATGGAGCACATTCCCTTGGACCTTTTTACAAACATGGTGCACCATACAACAGACCATTTTTATAAGACATGGCAGCCCTACTTGAGTTATTTAGACACAGATTTGTGGGCGGCATGGTGGCACAGTGGTTAGCACTGCTGTCTCACAGCGCCTGAGACCCAGGTTCAATTCCCGCCTCAGGCGACTGTCTGTGTGGAGTTTGCACGTTCTCCCTGTATCTGCGTGGGTTTCCTCCAGATGCTCTGGTTTCTTCCCACAGTCCAAAGATGTGCAGGTCTGGTGAATTGGCCGTGCTAAATTGCCCATAGTGATAGGTAAGGGGTAAATGTAGGGGTATGGGTGGGTTGAGCTTCGGCGGGTCGGTGTGGACTTGTTGGGCCGAAGGGCCTGTTTCCCCACTGTAATGTAATCTAATCTTATCTTAAATAGGGTATTTGTTTAACCAGGATTTGTCAAGCCCTAGGCCCTGGAGGGGGTCTCCTGACTTAATACGGGTATATATGCAATGCTCCCGTTCCTTTGTTTGGGAACTTTGCGCCGAGCCTAGCTGCTCTGTATTTTGCGGGGTTTTTTTGGGCTTTTCTTTTTTTTTATCTATTAGTTGTTTACTTATTTATTGGTGTTGCTTACACCTTGTCAGGGATTGTTTTGTATTATAGGGTAGATAAGTAGTTAGTCGACAGTAGTTGTATTGTCATTTGTGTTTTGTCTTTTTATTATACTGATATTTGTTATTGATTGCATTTTTCAATAATTTTATATGTTTGTAAAGTTAAAAAAGTTTGTTAATAAATATATTTACAAAAAACCCTCACTGCAAATGTTCATTGCTTTAATTGGTCTATCCTTCAAAGTTGAAATCAATGTCTTTGTCCATGATCCTTCAAAACTTAGGTTCTCCTTGCACTATCAAATGTAAAATATCTTCCTTATTTCATATTAACCGCAGAAAATATAATCAAATTTCTCTTAAGTTTCAGGCAATACTAGCAATATCATCTCACAAGAAGTGAAAGGTAAAAACATGGCCACCAGTTGATTCATTTAATTCTATTTCTGTTTTGCCAGAGAAGCCAGTTAGATGGTCAGAATTGCACAGATTGAAGTTTACTAACACCTGCTGATCTTTCAAGTTTTATAAGGTTGAATGCCAAGACTTTTTAGGCTGTAGTCCGGACAGAAAGTATTTATTCTGACACAAGGCCAATGTTCTGGTCTCCCTGTTATCGGAAGGATGTTGTGAAACTTGAAAGGGTTCAGAAAAAATTTACAAGAATGTTACCAGAGCTGGAGGGTTTGAGCTAGAGGGGGAGGCTGAAGAGGCTGAAGAGGCTGGGGCTGTTTTCCCTGGAGCGTCAGAGGCTGAAGGATGACCTTATAGAGGTTTATAAGATCATGGGGGGCATGGATAAAGTGAATAGCTAAGTTCTTTTCCCCAGGATAGCGGATTCCAAGGTTAGAGGGCATAGGTTTAAGGTGAATGGGGAAAGATTTAAAAGGGACCTAAGGGGTAACCTTTTTACACAAAGGGTGGTGCCTGTATGGAATGAACTGCCACAGGAAATGATGGAGGCTGGAGCAATTACAGCATCTGGATGGGTATATGAATAGGAAGGGTTTAGAGGAATATGGGACAAATGCTGGCAAATGGGACTAGATTAGGTTAGGATAGCTGGTCGGCATGGACGAGTTGGACTGAAGGGTCTGTTTCCATGCTGTATATCTCTATGACTTAATGACACTACAAATGAATCCAAGCTGGTCCAAAATAAATGTCATCTTTGCGTTACTCTCTAACTATAATCATTTGAAATGATACAATACAGGAATATAAATTGAAAACGGAAAATGCTTGAAATACTCAACAGTTCAGGCAACATATGCGAATATGGGAAAAAACAGGTTAATCTTTCAGGTGAAGGTAGAAGGTACTGGATGTGAACAGCTATTAAGCAAGTAGAGAGTGGGCAGGTTGGATGGAGCAGACAGGGAGAAGCTATTCCTGTTCCTAAAAGGAAAAATAACATGAGAGTATAGAGTCATAAAGTTATGCAGCACAGAAATACTCCCTTCGGTCCAACTTGCCTGCACTGACCAGGCATCCCAGTCTGATTTAGTCTCATTTGTCAGCATTTGGCCCATATTCCTCTAAACCCTTCCTATTCATATACCCATCCGGATGCTTTTTCAATGTTATAATTGTACCGCCTCCACCACTTCCTCTGGCAGCTCGTTATTTAAAGTGATGTCAATAGAAGGAAGGGTGATGTGAGAAAAAAGCATTTTCACCCAATGATTAGTTTGAATCTGGAATACACTGTCTGGAAGTGCGATGGAGACAGGTTCAATTGAGGCATTCAAGAGGGCATAAGATTTTTGTTTGGATAGGAATAGTGAGGAAGGGGATGGGGAAAAGGCAGAAGATTGACTTGAAGTGACAATGCTTCGTTGAAGAGCTGGAGTGAGCATGATGGGCTGAGTAGCCTCCTTCAGCACTGGAACAATGCTGTGATTCTTTAATCTGTAGCCAAGGCAAAGCTATTGGGCAGGAATGTAAGAAGAAGGAAAGGTGTGCAACTGGGTTGAGGGCCGGTAATGATTAAACAAATGCAAGGCAAAGTGAGGTACAGTTGAAATAAGTAGCTTTTGTTTTGATTAAAAAAAGAAGTGCAGAAGTGTCAGTGGCTTCAGTCTAATAGCAGAGGACCAGAGAAAAACTAAACATCTGGCAAAGATTAGAAGGAGCGTGTAACCTGGAAATGCGATAAAAGATTTTGCATGTCAACTCACAGATATGGAAGATTCTTGAACGTCAGGTAGCACAAGAATTGGCTTCACAATTGACAGACTCCAACTCATATCGTGCAGATAATAATCTGAAGAGTCTATCGACTAGTTTGTTGGAAGTAGGCACAGCAAGGGGCGTTGAAAAGCGCAGCAGGTCAGTCAGTTTCCAAGGAACAGGAAAATCGACTTTTTGGGCAATCCTGATGAATGGTTTTTGCCTGAAGCATCAATTTTCCTGCTCCTCGGATGCTGCCTGACCTGCTGTGCATTTCCAGCACCACTCTAATCTCGACTCTAATCTCCAGCATCAGCAGCACCCACCTCCGCCTGGAGAGGATTATTGCGTTAGTCATTACCTGTTGACCATTTCAAGCCTTATTTGCAGATCGTTTCAGCTTGGAAAAGGCCCATTTCATTGACATATTACATAATATTGAGTATAAGTATGAAGCCATAGAGGTATGCCAACAACAATTACATTCTTTAGATACAGCCAACACTATTGTTACAGACAGTATTGAAACAACAAAGTGTGGGAAAGATCCTATTTGTCATTCCTATCCAAACGTTGTCCAGTGATCTGTCTCCATGGTTTCTTAAATCAATGTCTTCTCACTCTTGATCCTCCCACTGATTGAGAAAATGTCTTGCTCTCTGTGCTATCCAGACTTCTCAGAATAGAATCTTTTGGTCCAATACAAACATAGGAATTGATGGAAAAGTTCAACAGGTCTGGCAGCATTTGTGCAAAAAATCAGAGTTAACATTTCAGGTCAAGCGACCCTTCCTCAGAACAGGTTCTGCTTTTTCTCCACAGATGCTGCCAGACCTGAAGAGTTTTCCAGCAATTTCCATTTTTGATTATGATTTACTACATCTTTCGGTTTTTTATTTAGAATCTTTTAGTTCGATGCATGAACTATTATCATCTGAGTTTACCTTGGTCTATTATTATTCAAATATTCCTGATCTTTGAACTTTCATACTAATTTCCCTTTTGTTCCTTTCCTTTTCTTTTCTCACTGCCTTTGTACAAACAAAAGCACAAGCAACTCAAGCATCAGCGACTGGATTTTATTTTAGGTAAGGGTTATTACGTAGCCCTTTTGCAAAAGTATATGTTGTACAGTATTCCCAGCACTTTACCGGGTTGTTCATTTAAAAAAATGGCCGAGACCATAAACGCATGTGTGAGGTGGGGCTTCCATCTTTCTACTGTGAGTTGAGTTCCCTGAAACTAATACTGGAAATGGTCTTGCAATCATAGAAGTTGCTCGGTACCTTGTTTGATGCTGGGATTTCTGCATAAGGGAACCGGGTTTAATTCCACCTTTGGGCAACTGTGTGTGTGGAGTTTGCACATTCTCCCCGTGTCTGCATGGGTTTCCTCCAGGTGCTCCGGTTCCCTCCCACAGTCCAAAGATGTGCAGTTTAAGTGAATGGGTCATGCGAAATTGCCCGTAGTGTTTAGGGATGTGTAAGTTAAGTGCGTTAGTCAGGGATAAATGGAGAGTAATAGGTTGGGGAATGGGTCTGGGTGGGTTGCTCTTCGGAGGTTGGTGAGGACTTGTTGGGCCGAATGGCCTGTTACCACACTGTCGATAATCTAATCTACTTGAAGCATTACACATTGTATAGATTCTGTTCTAGGTACATTGGCACTGTGTGGTGACATTATACATTTTTCATTGTACTCCTGTACTTCTGCACTTGAGTGCACATGACAATAAAGTATAAAATCTAAACAATCAGTTGTCAATAACAAAGGTATTTTGCCTGCCAACAATAATGTGATTGGCTCCCAGTTGTGTAGGTGTGAATGTTTGGTCAGAACCATCGGACATCTGATAAAGAAGGGTCTGTCTTTTCCTCTACAGTAAAATACACTCCAGCATGAAAATTGTGGGTTAGTTTACCTTCATCTTTTGCTGTAAGCTGTGGCTTTTAATCAATATAAGTAGGCCCCTGTGCCTCCTGCAAGTGAAACTATCAGGAGAAGGAAGATCAACAAGCTGAAGGTCTGGACAAGCCAAAATGTTCACCTCATTGAATCCTGTAGACAGGGACCACTGAACTATCTTTCCAGAGCTTCCCCCACTACAACGCCCATTTATTTGTGCCTGTCTATAGGGAGAGTTTTAGAAGAGAGTTATAGTTTTAAAGAGTGGAGTTAAATGTTGATCGTTCAGAATAGTTTGCCTGTGGCTGGAATCTATTTGTTTGCAATAAATTAAGCAAAGAAACCTGGCCCATGCTTTTGTCAACTTGGGCCTAAATGCTGGGGAATTTGCATGTTCTGATAAAACCCGATTGGTGACAAATCCAGGAACAGCTCGATTTCCAACGCTCTGAAATGTGTCATCATCTATTTCACCGTAAAGTCCTGAAATGGATGGGTTTTATGATGGAAAAGTTGAAATATGTAGGAACATAGGAAGTGACAACAGAACTGCTTTTAATTCACGTAGATAATCTGAAGCTGAAAATCTTTTGTTTGTTTTTACCTAGAATAAGGACATCACTGATTATGCCAGCATTTACTGCCCATCTCACCTTCCACCCCCTTGGCCCAAAAGCCTCAGTCTTGATGAAAGGCTGTTGCCCGAAACGTCAATTCCCTGCTTCCAGCATCCCACTCTCGATTCTGATCTCCAGCATCTGCAGTCCTCACTTTCTCCTGGTGTCACACATTGCCCAGACCAGGTAAAGATGGCAGATATCCTTCCCTAAATGACAGTAGTGAACCAGATGAGTTTTTATAACAATCAATAGTGGTTACACAGTTAATATCAGATCTGAATTATAGAATCCTTACCAAGTGGAAAGTGGTTGTCCTGCCCATCGAGTCTGCACTGATCCTCTGAGGAGAAACCCACCCAAACCTAGCCCCCTACCCTATCCCCATATTTTCCTCAGCTAACCTACCTAACCTGCACATCTTTGGACTGTGGGAGGAAACCAGAGCATCCAGCAGAAATCCACACAGATACAGGGAGAATGCGCACACTCCGCCCTGAGGCTAGAATCTAACCCAGGTCCCTGGTGTTGTGGGGCAGCAGTGCTAACCACTAAGCCAACATACTGCACAGGTATTTGCTTCTTTTTCATTCCAGGCGATTACTGAATTTAAATTTCATATTTTACTAGGATGGACTTTGGTTACTGCCCGTCTCACACCCCAGATTGAATTCTATTAAGGATAGACAGTTTTAATGTATTGGCAGAATTCAAATGCACGTATTCGTAATTTGCAACTGGAGAGAAATATGGAAAATGGATATTAATTTAGAAATTAATTTTAATATATCACATAATGCAGAACAGAATTAGAAGCACATTTAATCAGCAAACAGTCTGGAACTACCTTGGGGAGACAATGTTGAAAAGAGTGAACTGCGGATCTTGTTGAAGGACAGAACTGTGAAGGTAACTTGTTAAAAACACAAGGGATTGAGGACTTGAAAGAAGACATTTGGCAAGATGTAATTGTAGAAAATTTCAACAGTGTCTTTCCTTTTCTTATAAGGTCGGTATGTTACAGTTAAATCATCACCTTTTAAGTGTCACCATTAATGCCATGTATTTGACAGTTAAACTGCATACAGTGAGGTGAGATTAAACTCATTAGAAATCGTTTGTGAGGATTGAGGGAAAAATGTTACTCAGATCGTCAGGAGATTTCTCTGACCTAATGGAAAGAATGCTTTGTGATATTTTCTATGGAATAAGCAGGCACAGGGAGTCCTAGTTGAACATATTACCAGAAACCTGGAGTTTCCGTTGTTGCTACTCTCTCCACAACAAGGTGCTGAAGTGCCTGCCAATATAATGTATGGAGAGGAGCTTGAACACATGACCTTCTGACTCAGAGAGGCGGGTGTCTCCAACTGCATGGTAAATCAGAACTGCAGAAAATAAACAACATTGGGCCAGAAATGGCAGGATTTTGAAAAGTTTGTCAAGCAAGACAGTAGGGAAAAGAGTAGCTGGCTGCTTGAATTGAATTGAATTTATTGTCATGTGTATCGAGGCACAGTGAAAAGCTTTGTTTTGCGAGCAATACAGGTGGATCATATAGTTAAGTAACATAGATAAGTAAATTAGATTACATTACATTACATTACAGTGGGGAAACAGGCCCTTCGGCCCAACACGTCCACACCGACCCGCCGAAGCGCAACCCACCGATACCCCTACATTTACCCCTTACCTAACACTACGGGCAATTTAGCATGGCCAATTCACCTGACCTGCACATCTTTGGACTGTGGGAGGAAACCGGAGCACCCGGAGGAAACCCACGCAGACACGGGGAGAATGTGCAAACTCCACACAGACAGTCGCCTGAGGCGGGAATTGAACCCGGGTCTCTGGCACTGTGAGGCAGCAGTGCTAACCACTGTGCCACTGTGCCGCCCACTGTTTGAATAAAGGTAAACAGTGGGAAAAACCAAAACGCAGGTACAAGCAAATGCTAAGAGTTTGTGAGTCCATTCAGTATCCTAACAACAGTAAGGTAGAAACTTTCAAAAATGGCTGGTGCATGTGTTCGGGCTTCTGTACCTTCTCCCCAATGGTAGAGGTTATAGAAAAGCACTGCCAGGGTGGGATGGATTATTGAGAATGCTGGTGACCTCTCCTTGACAACTGGCCTGGTAGATGGATTCTATGCTGATGGATTAGCTAGCTGCTGATGGAACTCTGACATTGGCACAAGCTGAGGATGACCACCTATTGCACAACAAACTTTGCAAATAGGCAAATGTTGCAGCATGAGGCACATCAGTTGTGCAATCAAACAGAAGGCCCTTAATTGGGAAAGCATCACTACAAAAATGAAATATATTTGCACAAACTGACAAAATAAATACGTATTGCTGAGAAAAGGCACATTATATTGCAGCTTTTCATCTTAAACCCATCAGAACATTTTTAGGAATCATCAATCAAATAAATGGAAAAGAGTACTGATCTTTGCAAGTTGACTCTGATTGGTAAATGTGTTGCCACGGAGAATGCATCAGTTAGATGTTGACTGGCAGTTAACAGATAAATGTTCATTCTTCAGGGAAACATCTTGACCAAAAGGAGTCAGTTGGCTCGAATAACATTTAAGCATGCTTGGCAGATCACTATACAGAATCCATGCATCCTAAAAGATACCTGATATTCTATGATAATCCCATCCTCTTCTCCCCAATGAGAGCATCCCAGATCTCAATTAGTAGGATGCAGTGGGACCATATTTTGAGGGTTCCAAAAACTGGTTAGCATGGCTACCCAAAAGAATGCCAGCCGAAATCTGGACATTAAATTTGGACATGCACCGTTTCAATGTCTGAATGGTGCTGCACATTGTGCAACCATAAGCAAACATCTCCACTTCTGACCTTATAATAGAGGGAAGGTCATTGACAAAGCAGCTGAAGACGGTTGGACCTAGGACACTAATCTGAGGATCTCCTGCAGAGATATCCTGGAGCTAAAATAACTGACCACCAGCAGCCACAACCATCTTCCTATATGTCAGGTATGACTCCAATCAGCAGAGAGATTACCTCCAGTTCCCTTGATGCCAATTTTGCTCGGGTTCCTTGATGCCACACTCAGTCAAGTACAACATTGATGTCAAAAGCAGTCCCTCTCACCTCAGTTCTGGGGTTCAGCTGTTTTGTCCATGTTTATACTAAGGCTGAAATGTGTTCAGGCGCTGAGTAGTCTTGGCCTCACAGCCTTACCATAGGAATTGATGAATAGGAGAGTCAAAAAAGGAAGCAGCAAGTGGGAGAAACAGGCAGGGAAGTGGGAAGTGAGAGTCGAGCAGGGAAGCAGTGAGTGGAATAATGGGACAGGGATTTAGCGCCTACCCATCCTCTATTAGTGCATGATTAGGAAGGCAGTTGGTGAGCAACCTGGACGATATTACAGGCTGCCCTGCTAAACACACATCTGGTGGACAAAAACAATATCCAGCCCGCACTTACTCTTTAGCTGTATGATATTATTGAAACAGAAAATATCAGAAATTGGTTATAACTTAGAGCACTACTTGTTTCACATTGTGATTCCATAACCAATTAAGGCAACTTGATCATAACCAGAAGTTAAATGAGATATTGGCACAAGTTGAACACTGTACAGAATCTGAGAATAATACAACAGGGAAGGCGACCATTTTCTCCATTGTAGCTGTGCTAGCTCTTTGAAAGAGCTACTCAATTCAACCCACTGCTAGCAGATTTGCATTTCTTTCCTTTACAATGACATATCCGAATCACTTTGGAGATCATTATTAACTTGACTTCCATCTCCCTCCCAGGCAATGCATTTGAGATTATTATAACTCACTGAATATCAAAAAAAATCTTCTTGAAATTAAGAAATTTCTGTACCTGAAAAAACAGAAAACATTTTGAATAGAATTGAAAGAAGTCAGCTATCAGATATGGCAAATCTCAAGATAATGAATATTATACTTTCAACAATTAAAGCCCTTAACATAACATTGCCAACAGGAATAACATTTGTTGCAGAATGGTGACATAAATTTCAATAAAACCATTATGCTGCTGGTTACAGTACTGGGATGCAAGCTATCATTTCAAATCCTACAAGCTGTAAAGTTCTATAACCTGGATTACACAAAATAACCATTAAAACTGGCAACCTGGCATAAAAACCCAATTAATTGACAAATGCTCTTTGCAAAAGGGAACTGGTCAATGACATCTAAACTTGTCTATGTATGTTTCTATTGCTACACTAATTAGTTAACTATTATTGTCCTCAAAGCAGTCAGAGGTGGGCAAGCAGAAATGTTTTGCCAGTGTCACCCACATCTCAAGAGTAATAATTTTAAGATTATTGAATATTATATATATATATATATAATCCAAATGTTAGAAGGAAATTGTTAGATTTTTGCAATAAAATTAAGTGTTCAGCACTTTCGTCAAGAATATTCATGTATGATTAATGACCTCATGACTCTTCTTTGATGTTAATAAGAAAAAGCTTATTGCAGGTAGATTTAATAACTACACGTTGTGAAAAGAATTCTATCACTGACTTTTCAGAAAAGTTCATAATTGACCAGGGAAGTGTATTTTTATTTGTTCTTTCACTTCACAGCTTATTAATAAAATAATCCATTTCAGTTAATATATCTTCCTTAATGATTATTTTAGCATAAAATTACATTATAACTAAATATGCAACATTGACCACAATACTATTAGATTGTAACGAAGGAGCCAAACCTCAGGTGCTAAAAATGTAATGCTAATGATAAAGTTTAAGAGGGCTACATTTGGAAAAAATGCAGCCAGCAGGAAAGGTCACAGAAGAAACCACAGGTGGATCTACATCGGGCACTACTGAAATAATCCTCCAGATCTCAGTAGTTGCCATATCAGACTGTGTCCTGGTCTGTTGCAGATTAAAGATAGCAGCAGAGTTGGACTCCTGCACTACAGCTCATCTGCTCTGACTGCTTTTCTTTACTCTTTTTTTGTTGCTCTCTTTTTTGTCCTGAGCCTGGACAGCATTGGTGCTGGCAGGAGCCTAGTGCATGGAATTCGAGTGGACCCAGGGACCTCAAGCCTGGCCCAGGGCTCAGATCTTGAGCCAGGCCCAGGGCTCAGACCTTGAGCAGTCTCAAGCCAGGCCTAGGGCTCAGACCTGAGTAGTCTACCATGGACCTTGAACAAGCCCAGCTAGAAGGAGAACGGCCCCAGCGCAGACCTCAACTGAGCACTTACTTACTTCTCCAGAGCAAGCACAGGACCTGGATTCGGCAGCTGCTATGTCGGCAGAGGTGCTGTCAGCGAGGTAGGCCCAGCTGCAAACGATGGCGCTTGAAGTTCAGCGAATTCAATGCTGATGCAGACAGCATCAAAGCAGTGGCAAAGGGATAATGGTGCAGGCAGTGCTCATGGTGACGTTCTGACTCAGAACTGATGGACTTTCTTCAAGGTAAATAGAGAAGGCCTTTTTCCTGGGATGAGAGAGTCCAGAACTAGAGTGAATAGGTTGAGGGTGAGGTGAAAAATTTCAGAGGGATCTAAGGAGCAACTGTTTCACACAGAGGGTGGTGCGTCTATGGAATGAGCTGCCAGAGGAAGTGGTGGAGGCTGATACAATTACAACATTTAAAAGGCATCTGGATGGATACACGAATAGGATGGGTTTAGAGGGATATGGGCCCAACGCTGGCAAATGGGACTAGATTAATTAAGGATATCTGATCAGCATGGACGAGTTAGACTGAAGGGTCTGTTTCCATGCTGTATATCTCTATGACTCTATAGAACATAGAACATTACAGAGCAGTACAGGTCCTTCGGCCCTCGATGTTACACCGACCAGTCATACCAATCTGAAATCCATCTAACCTACACTATTCCATGTACATCCATATGTTTGTCCAATGACGAATTAAGTGCACTTAAAATTGGCGAACCTACCACCATTGCAGGCAAAGCATTCCATATCCTTACTACTCTCTGAGTAAAGAAACTACCTCTGACATCTGGCCTATATCTATCACCCCTCAATTTAAAGCTATGCCCCCTCATACTCGCCGTCACCATACTTGGAAAAAGGCTCTCCCTGTCCACCCTATCTAACACTCTGATTATCTTATATGTCTCTATTAAGTCACCTCTCAACTTCCTCTCTCACGAAAACAGCCTCAAGTCCCTCAGCCTTTCCTCATAAGACCTTCCCTCCATACCAGGCAACATCCTAGTAAATCTCCTCTGCACCCTTTCCAAAACTTCCACATCCTTCTTATAATGTGGTGACCAGAATTGTACACAATACTCCAAGTGCGGCCACACCAGAGTTTTGTACATAACCTCATGGTTCCGGAACTTGATCCCTCTATTAATAAAAGCTAAAACACTGTATGCCTTCTTAACAACCCTGTCAACCTGGGTGGCAACTTTCAAGGATCTGTGTACATGGACACCGAGATCTCTCTGCTCATCTACACTACCAAGAGTCTTACCATTAGCCCAGTACTTTGCATTCCGGTTACTCCGACCAAGTGAATCACCTCACACTTATCCATATTAAACTCCATTTGCCACCTCTCAGCCCATCTCTGAAGCTTATCTATGTCTCTCTGTAACCTACAACATCCTTCGTCACTATCCACAACTCCACCGACCTTAGTGTCATCTGCAAATTTACTAAACCAACCTTCTACGCCCTCATCCAGGTCGTTTATAAAAATGATGAACAGCAGTGGACCCAACACCGACCCTTGCAGTACACCACTGGTAACTGGACTCCAGGATGAACATTTCCCATCAACCTCTGCCTTCTTTCAGCAAGCCAATTACTGATCCAAGCTGTTATATCTCCCACAATCCAATTCCTCCGCATTTTATACAATAGACTACTGTGGGGAACCTTATCAAATGCTTTGCTGAATCCATATACACCACATCAACCAGTTTATTCTCATCTACCTGTTTGGTTACCTTCTCAAAGGACTCAATAAGGTTTGTGAGGCATGACCTCCCCTTCACAAAACCATGCTGACTATTCCTAATCAAATTATTCTTTTTTAGATGATTAGAAATCCTATCTCTTATAACCTTTTGCAACACTTTACCAACAACTGAAGTAAGGCTCACTGGTCTATAATTACCAGGGTTGTCTCTACTCCCCCTCTATAGTTTTCTTTTCATCCCTTAATCAAAATGCAGCTGTAACGTGGCAACAAGTGAAAGCATTTCTCTGTATTTCATTATATTCTCACAGTAAAATACGTGTGACAATCAAATCAAAATCAAATCATACCGACATCTTGCTGACACTCAACTGAACACAGTGATGCACGTTATAAAGTAATCAATACCCCTCCCATGGCTTCACATCCCCCAAAAGCATTAAACCACCACACATCCACTGACTGATGAAAACCTGCAAGCTGGTTAAAACCATATGTGTTTCATTTCCTGTCGACCCTCCATGGTGACCTGCTCAATCCACCAAATACGGACCATCCACCTCAGTCACCCATATGGTGGAACCTTTCTACCAGCAGATATCCTTGGGATAAAGGAATGAGAAACCTAGTAAGTCACTAATAAGTTCCTAGTCATAAATGCCACTTATCAAAAGCAGACTTGGAGTAATTACTTTGAAAGTGATCCTTGTTAAACTGATTCAGATCAAGCCAGGGCCCAACCTCCACTGCTTGCGTCTATACAAAACTCTTGTGGAGAGAGACAAACAGTATTAACATTCAGTGTCCTGTCTGAGTGGAGTGATCATTTTGATCTCAGCAAATGAGGAAGTTACAGCTCGGAACAAACACAGAGAATTTTGGAGAAACTCAACAGGTCTGACAACATTTGTGGTGAGAAAAAATGTGAATGTTACAAGCTTGATATGACTCTTCTTAAGAAATGTCAGACCTGCTGAGGTTCTCCAGCATAGTCTGCATTTGTTTTAGATTTCCAGCATCAGCAGTGTTTTGCTTTTCTTTTAAGTTATCACTTGGCTCTGAAGACTTGCACTCACTAAAGAAATCAATATTGCTTCAATACCATGAGTCCTTCACTTGTGTTTTAATGTTTTGGAAGCACAGTATTAAATGTTTCTTCTGCTTGTTATTAGCAAGTGTGGTCTTAGTTTACTACGTGCATTGCCAAGATCAAAGTAAAACTGATGAATATGCAGCAACTGGATGGTAAATGAGTCCTGTTAAAAACATAAAGCACAGCCTTCCTAACTGTCTGAAGAAATGTTGTTGCAAAATTTTTCACAGCTCTGCAGATCTGATCAAAAGCGAGTGAAGGCTGTGCAGCAGGGGTTCAACCTCATATGTAGAAACATGGGAAAAGCATAAATCATTCACAGTAATGGCAAGGCTGTCACAAGAGCAAACATTTCCAAACATTGCAATGTACATACTTCAATCTGAAACCATGGTCTTTGATTGTTCAAGGCTGTCACATCACTGTTTTAAAGCCAACTGATTGGTAACATTAATGAAATGTTAGGACTCTGTAATCCAGGACCCCTTACATTTTGGAGCTGTGAGGTTTCCCTTCAGCATTTATTTGCAGGGGGTCAGGCAGAAGGCTGACCACAAGCTTCCCAAGGTCAAATAGAGATGGGCAATAAATGTCAGGCTACTCAATAAGGTTCATATCATTTTTTTAAAAAATCTGGATTCGAGAGGTAAGAAGGAACAAATCAAGGACAATGAAACTAGGTAGATAGGAGAAGGGAGTCTTTGAGTGGGACTGTAAGGTCAATTGTGCTGAAGGTCACATTTAGGCATTAAAGAAAAGTGAAGGCATAGTTTCTCGTGGCCAAAGTCTGAAAAAATGTTCTTTGCGAGTTTGATGGGGGGGCCCTTTTTCATAGTGTGTACCATTAGAAATCTGATTTCAGATGCAATAATTGAAACAAGGTCAGTGAGGTGGACCTCATAGAATAGGACTTCACAGATTGGGGCTGTTAACTTGGTCCAATCAGGGAGTCCTGGCTGACAGATATAAACACTCTGGCTGTCCTAGAGGTGGTCGAAAGGTGTCAGAGCAGCCGAGAGCCAGAAGACCCGCAGGGGCGGGCTGAGATCCGGAAGGCCTGTGGGCTACCCTGCACACTGTCATCCCAGGGAACTGGGCGGGCTGTCCTAGAGGTGGCCGGAAGGTGTGCCAGGATAGCTCACTGGCCAGATGCGCATCGAGGTGGGTGAGAGCTCCATGGTACGTAGGGGCAAACCGAGAGCCAGAAGGCGGGTAGCCAACCTCAGCACTGTCACCCCGGGCAGGTATCGGGGTGGGCTGCCCCATAGGTGGTCGAAAGGTGCTGAGGGTGGTTTGTGAAGCCAGAAGGTGGGTAGGCCGTCCTGACCGCTGTCACCCCGGGCGGGTACTGGGACGGACTGTCCTAGAGGTGGTCGAAAGGTGTGTCAGAGCAGACCGAGAACTGGAAGGGGCATGGGGTGGACCGAGAGCCGGAAGGTGGGTAGGGCTGGGCTGCCTTAGAGTGGTCAGAAGGTGGGAGGGACAGGGGCTTGCTGGGTCTGTATTGTCTGCACTTTTGTATGTAACAGTATTGTCTAATGTACAAATATCATTGTCACTGTCTTGACATATGTGCAACTGGGATTTGACGTTTGTCCTTATCTCCCTGTAAACTGGTTGAACGATAAGGTTTGGGGCCTAGCTTTGCTGCTCCTCTCCCTTGTAAAATTGTTGTCTTTTGTGTACAGCTGTAAGTGTTTGTAAACTGTTTTGTAATTTGTTAAATAAAATTTAAAAAAATAAACACTAGCTGGATCAGTGTCGTGTACTATGCACATGTACATAAAGGATGACTCAGTGATAGGATACTGGCCTTTGTGGAGGACTTTCAGCAGAAATTCAAACTTAGAATTGAGGGTAAGACAGACATGCATTTGAGATTTAACAACATGCTCAGGGACCTCAACAACACTCAGAAATTGAATTGGGGGAGTGGTTTACTCAAGTAATGGGGCAAATGTTTTTGAAGAGAGGTGTGATTCATAGAGCCCTACAGTGTGGAAACAAGTCATTTTGCCCCAACAAACCCATATCGATCCTCCAAAGAGTAACCCACCCAGACCCATTCCCCTACATTTACCCCTGACTAATATACTTAAACTACACATTCTGGATTAGAGGTGCTGGAAAAGCACAGCAGTTCAGGCAGCATCCGAGGAGCAGTAAAATCGACATTTCGGGCAAAAGCCCTTCATCAGCAATACAGGCAGAGAGCCTGAAGGGTGGAGAGAAAAGTGAGAGGATGGTGGGGGTGGGGAGAAAGTAGCATAGAGTACAATAGGTGAGTGGGGGAGGGGATGAAGATGATAGGTCAAGGAGGAGAGTGGAGTGGATAGGTGGAAAAGAAGATAGGCAGGTAGGACAAGTCATGGGGAAAGTGCTGAGCTGGAAGTTTGGAACTGGAGAGAGGTGGGGGAAGGGGAAATGAGGAAACTGTTGAAGTCCACTGCTGTGCTTTTCCAACACCACTAATCCGGAATCTGGTTTCCAGCATCTGCAGTCATTGTTTTTACCTAGTTAAACTACACATCCCTGAACACGATGGGCAATTTTGCTTTGGCCAATTCACCTAACCTGCACATCTTTGGATTGTGGGAGGAAACCGGAGCACCTGGAGGAAACCCACACAGACACGGGGAGAATGTGCAAACTCCACACAGTCGCCTGAGGCAGGAATCAGTGCTAACCACTGAACCACTGTGCCGCCACCGTGATGATCACAGAATTGAGGGCAGGCATCTAAGCAATGACCTTTCTCATCACTGGGTAACCTAATTTTCTTTCCTCCGTGAACACAGCAATAATGTGATATTTTTCTCATATTTTTATTTTGTCTCCAGTCATGAAAGAGAGATATAAAGTGAAGTATCATGAACGCTGGAGTCTGAATCAATATTGGATAATGCTGAAAATGCTGAGAAGGTGTCCCTTGAGAGAAAAAAACAGAGTTAACCTTTCATACCTGAGGCCATTCTAGTATTAGTATTCAAGTGTTTCCAGCACATCCCAAAAATGTAAGAAAGACTTGCATTAATATAGCGTCTATGCAGTTGTCCAAATACAAATACAAATTCAAATATCCCAAGGCGTATTCCGGACACTGAGGTATTTTTTGAAATCAAAATACTGTTGTAATGCAGGATATCAAGCAGTGAATTTGCACATAATAAATCCTACAATTTGGAAGCAGTTATCGAATCATAGAGACAAATAGACCCTTCAGTCCAACTCATCAATGCCACCCCAGGTGTAGGGGTGGGTCTGGGTGGGATGCTCTTCAGAGAGTCATTGTGGACTCGATGGACTGAATGGCCTGCTTCCAAATTGTAGGGCTTCTATGATTCTAGTACAAACTAATCCCATTTGCCTGTGCTTGGCCCATATTCCTCTAAATCTTTCCTATTCATGTACCTGTCTAAATGTATTTTAACTGTTGTAATTGTTAACAGTTACAACAATTGTACCCACCGTCACTGGAGCTTATTCATTTCATATACATCACCCTCTGAGAGAAAAGGTTGCCGCTTAAGTCCCTTTCAAGTCTTTTCCCTTTCACCTTATACGTATGCCCTCTTGGACGTAGTTTTGGACTCCCCTACCCTAAGGAAAAGACCTTGTAAATTCACCTTATTGATGTCCGTCATGAGCTTATAAACAAGGTCAACCTTCAGCATCCTACACTCCAAGCAAAAAGTACCAGCCTATTCCCCCCACCTCTCCTTATCACTCAAACCCTCCAAACTTAGCAACATGCTTGCACCTTTTCTAGTTCAACAACACCCTTCCTATAGCAGGACAACCAGAATTGTATGCAGAACTCCAAAAGCGGCCTCACCAATGTCTTGAACAGCTCCAGCATGATGTTCTAACTCCTATACACAATGCACTGACCAATGAGGGCTAGTATGCCTTCGCCTTCTTCACCAGCCTATCTACCAATGATGCGATTATCAAGGAACTATATACCTGTACCCCAAATCTCTTTGTTCGACAGCATTCTCCAGGGCCCTACCATCAACAATGTAAGTTCTGCCTTGGTTTGTTGAGCTGTGGAGGCCAAGTCATTGAGTGTATTTAACACAGAGATAGATAAGTTCTTGAATAGTAAGGGGGTCAAGAATTGTAGGGAGAAGGCAGGAGAACGGGGTTCAGAAACATGTCAACCATGATCAAAGCCAAGTGACTGGGCCAAATGGCCTAATTCTGCCCTTATATGTTTTGGCGTAACTGGGTCAAGGCTGATCTGTGGCCTAACTCCACATACCTGCCTCTAGCCCATATCCCTTAATACTTTTGCTCAACAAGCATGTATTTATCTAAGGTTTAAATTGGACAACTGATCCAACATCAACAGCCATTGTTGAAAGCCTTCCAAATCTCTACCATCTTTTCTATGTAGCGGTGCTTTCTAATATCTCTCCTGAATGGTCTGGACCTAATTCTGAGACTATGCCCCTTAGTTCTATAACCTCCAACGAGTGGAAATAGTTTATTTTTATCTGCTCCATTTTTTTCCTGTTAATGTTGTGAAGACTTCATTTAGATCACCCTTAACCTTCTTCATGCGGGAGAAAACAGGACAATCTGTATAATCTTTCCTCATAACCTAACCCCTGAAGTCCAGGTATCCTTCTTGTAAACCTACGTACTGTTTCCTCTGAGGACAATATCCTTCCTAAAGTGCAATGTCCAGATCTGCTCACAGTAGTCCAAGTGGGGTCTACCCAGAACTTTGTATAGCTGAAGCATAACTTCCACGTCCCAATACTCCAGTCCTGTATATCGACAGGCCAGCATTTCATTAGCCTTCTCGATTATTTTCTGCACCTGTTTGTGAACCCAAAAGTCTCTTTGGACATCCACGGTATTTAACTTCATATCATCCTGAAAGTCCCTGATCCATTCTTTCTTGGTCCAAAATGGATAACTTCACACTTGTTTAAATTGAAATTCATCTGCCACAGCTTTGCCTATTCACCTAGTCTATCAATATCCCTTTGTAATTTTATGCACTCATTTAGACTGTCGACAAAGCCACTTAAATTAGATTGTCTGGAAATTTCAGCAATCTATCAGGAGAGCCATAAATTCTGGAAATTATGATGGTTTAAGGCTTCCTTGTGATACATTATCAAAATTAAACTGAATATATACTGAGCTATTCATCTGTGTCAAGCAAAATATTCAACAGTCACTCATTTGCTGCAGTTATGGTAGTGAAAAGGGAAACAGTCATTGTGATTCTAACCCTAGTGCAGGAAAATTATTTACGATGGATTAAGACAATAGACTTGATATTACATGGTGCATCATGAGCAAATGTGTTCTAAATGGATAACTAAAATTTTTTTGCCTCCTATTGTAGTGCAGATGTCAACATATCTACATCATGTCGAGTAATGATTCCACCAATGCAGCGATATCAGAATTTCATACTAAAAAATTAAGACTTTGCTTACTAATAACACAAAGCCTACTTATAAATATCTTTGGAAGGATTGAATTGACTTTAACCATTAGCCTATTTCTTGTAGTTATCCCCACTGGTGTGGAATCAAAGCTGTTCAGAGTGCACGGTTAAACCTGGTTAAAAACCTTTTCTCTACCAGTGTGTGATGAGAAACATAATTCATTTTGCTATTCCTTGAACAAACCCTTGGAGAATGTCTTCTATGTGTGCTCAAAATTAAGCAGACACAAAACAGGATAGGCTCATTTTGATTGAAGTTGATTATAAGTAAATGTAATGGCTGGCAACCATGGAAACAAAACTCCTCAAGCGATCATAATTATTAACAGTTGTTAATAATGAGACTTCTTGTTGCTATCATTTCCCATTTTGGCCGACAGGGTTTTGTTCGGCTATAAGATACCGTGCTGTAATTTTTTCTTGTCTGCGTTATTTATATCTTCAACCTGGAGAAGCAAATACTTTGTTTCCACACATGTAACCGAATGGGTAACTGAATCAATATAAATGACAGCTCCATTCTTGTCCCAAATTATGGAGTTCACAGAAAACCACAATAGTGTGCAGGGACTTGCATCAGCTCAAGTTGTGCATCGGCAAATAAATGGCAGAAAAATTAGGCAAATATTTTAGATTATATTTTACAAAAAAAGATATAATTAACTTCCCAAAAATGCTCTTAAGTTAAAGCTTTACTGGAAGGGAGGAATATGAAGGTTATTAGTATCAGAATAAAATAATGCTGGAGAAATTAATGGGACTGAGAGTTCATAAATCACCAGTGCCTGTTAATTCCGATCCCAGGGCACTAAAGCAGGTTTTCATGAAAATAATGGATGCATTGGTTGTCATATACTTAAATGCACCATCCAAAATAAAACCAAAAGGAATGCAGATGCTGAAAATCAGAAACAAAACAGAAATTGCTGGAAAAACTCAGCAGGTCGGGCAGCATCTGTGGACAGAAATCACAGTTAACGTTTTGGGTCTGGTGACCCTTCCTCAGAAGCAACGATAGTGAGGAAAAGGTTGGTATTTATGCAGAAGCTGGGGTGGGTGGAGGAGGGAGAGTAAACAATAGGTGGACTTAGAGCTGAAAGAGAGAGAAAAGCAATTGGACAGACAAGGGAATGGTTAAAGGTCAGTCTGGGGGAATGAATAGCTGCTAATGGGCACTATTAGCTGCTGACAAAGGATTGTATTCGCTGTTTACAATATGGCCACTGCTATATCAGGGAAACGAAGCACAGACTGGGTGACCACTTTGTGGAACTCCTACGTTCCGCCCTGAGCTTCCAGTTGCCTGCCACTTCAACACAGCACTCTGTTCCCTGACCATAATCTCTGTCTCAGGCTTGCTGCAGTGCTCCCGTGAAGCTCAGCGCAAGAATTAGAATCCCGACAGTGTGGGAAACAGGCCCCTTGGCCCAAAAGTCCACACCAAACCCCAACAAAATGTAATCCAACCAGACCTAGTCCCCTACCATATATTTACTTCTGACTCACTCACCTATTCTATTGATCCCTGTGCACTATGGGCAATTCAGCATGGCCAATTCACTTCACCTGCACATCTTTGGATTGTGGGAGGAAACCCGCACAGACATGGGGACAATGTGCAAACTCCACACAGACAGTCACCCAAGGCTAGAACTGAACCCGGGTCCCTGATACTGTGAGGTAGCAGTGCTAACCACTGAGCCACCATGCTGCCCAAGCTGGAAACAGCATCTCGCTTTCCACTTGGGGACTCTGTAACCTTTTGGGCTTAATATTGAGTTCAACAATGTGGGGGCTTAAGTCCCCTTCTCCCATGTTCTTGTCCCAAACCCCACAGAGGCATCCTTGACATCACATGGGTTGCTAGCACACACAACCCATTGTTAGATACTAATTGTCCCCATTAACAGCTATCCATTCCCCCAGCCTGACCTTTATCCATTCTTTTGTCTGTCCAACTATTTTTCTCTCTCTGGGTGTGCAGGTCCACAGATCACTGCAAAATCTTGCAATTCCTTCCCTAGTGTCATTGTGGGGCAACCTACTCCTAGACATGATTGACCACAGCTTGACCACTATGTGTGCTGCTTCCCAACTCATGGTATATGACTCCCCTATCTGCTGCCACTGACCCCAAAGGATGGACAACTGCCCACTTCCACTCTGCTCTGGGATAGACCCCCGACCATGAGTATCCCAAACAGAACTTGATGAAGTTCCTGGACTGTATCCATGATTGACTGGACACCCGACTGACAGAGTCAGCTCAGTGGAGTAGCCCCAAACTAGTTCTAGCATGTCCATCTGGTTGAATAAGTGGGCATTGAGCAGCCAGCTTGTGTTAGATTAATGTTGCAGTGTACTATACAGCAAGATGTTTCCCAACTCAGACAGATCCCTAGTGACAAACCTGACAAGCTGTCTATCTGTGTGTCAGCACAAACAAAACACCTGAAAATGGCAAATAATGACAGCCTTTGGCTCCAGCTGAAATGCCAACACACTAAGGCACAGCAAGGCAATGCAAGACATAGACAGTGCGAGTATGCGCTGACAGCAAGTGAGCACCCCTGCAGCCTGCTCTAATCCTTGAACAAACCGCTTGACTCTATATGCAAAGGGCCTTTGAAGCAGCCTTTAATGTAAATGGTCAATACATTCTGTGCTTTGTGAGTGCCTGCCCGTATATTGGAGAGATGCCATGATGATCATGATGGCTTGGCAGATGCCATATGCCAATGTTGTTGGATGAGAGGTGCATGCAACTAGTGGATGGTGCCCTGGGCTGTAGTTGGTCATCTGCACATGGAGGTCCTTTGGATCAATTCTTGGTGTTGAACCTGCTTGGTGAGTTTGGCAATATAGAAAACCACCTGGCAATGAGTCAAGCTGGGCCATTAACAAGGTGTTTATCGAGCAATAATCCCTATTAATTAGCAACTTGCTGCTGCCTAATGAGAAACTCGCTGATCCAATGATTAAAAGCATAAAAGATCGAGCAAGTTGCCCCAGATGTTAAGATGGGCCTTGTCAGAATTTGTATCTGATTCTGCGCATATCTTGCTGTCATCTACATCACACAGTCCTCTATAAAAGTTTGCGTTTAGGACAATGAGGTTAGTCTGAAGATTTATCACTGCTCATTGGCTCAACATCAGTTGAACAGCCACATTCAGTTCTGATGGTACACGTTAAGAAAGCTGCTAAATTCACCGAGAAGATGAGGTGATGATTTATTGGAATTAAATAAGAAGAAAAGAGTCTTGAGTTGGGTGGAGAAACCACAGAAACTGCAATTGTTTTTCTGCAAACAGAAATTATTAAGGGGAGAGTTAATTGAGGACTTCAAAATTATGATGATTTTTCATAGAATCGAGTAGAGGACAAACACTTTCAGACGGCCAGGAGGTCAGTAACCACAGGAAACAGATTTTAGATATTGGGCAAAAGAGCTTCTGGAAATGTGAAATGAGGGCTTAGTTGACCAATATTTGGCATGGTCATCAAGGCAAAATTAACTGTTTTATTTCTCTAAACATAGGATACAATTTGGATTGAAAGATCATTCTGTTCTTTGGATGAAAGGGTTAGGAAGTTTGTGTTAGGGATAGGACAGGTGAACAGCAGAGGACATTTTGGTAATGGGATTTGCTGAGAAGCTCTATCTGGGAGTCACTGAGGAGTTTATTGAGTGAAGGTTGCTCTGTGTGCAGGCCTGGTTCTGAATTTAGGTGACACAGGCGTTCAAAATTCAGCATTATGAAATTGCCATGAGCTCCCATTGAAACACAAGGAGATTCAGGAGGTTTGACTACGAGCCATAACTCCCATCATGCTTTGCTACAACTAAAATGCATATGCTCTTGCTAGGCACTGAAATTAAAATAGAATTCTATTTCAGAATTAAACTTTGGATGAGAGCCATATTGTCAAGTCAGTGCAGTTAGATATAAGAGGAGCACAGGAGTCGACTCAGCATGTGAGTGATATGGTGGCATAATGGCTAGTGCTGCTATCTAACAGTGCCAAGGACATGGGTTCAATCCCAACCTTGGGCAACTGCCTGGGTAGGATGCTCTTTGGAGGGTTGGTGCAGACTCGATGGACTGAATAATCTCAATCTGCACTGTAGGATATTCTGTGATTATAATCAAATCCCTGAGAAGGGGAGAAACAGCAGGAGTTGTGGAATCACATTTGAACATGAATTAGAGACCTCACAAGGGACGAAGAATAAAATTAAGTAACTCCAAAGATGAAAATAACAGCCTTCTGTTATTTGAAATTACATTGCTTTAAGAACTAAAAGCTGTACCTAGCCTTCAGCAAATAAAGTGTTCCTGTCTTTAGGACAGAAGCGTCTCTGAGCAGATGCTGTATCATCTGTTGGGGGATATCAAACGGAGAAGAGACTTGTTGTTGCATTCCTCAGCACATGAGATGGCATCTGGACCTTACACCACTAATCCAAAACCCCCAGCGGATACAAAGTGGAGCCTACAGCTGGATTATCTGAAGGGACAGTGCCAACAAAGGCACTACAACTGTATTTCCCTATACCAAGGTAGAGAGCTTCCATTCCCATCTGGGCCTTCATTCTAAACAGAATGCAACATGTTTACTTATGAATGCATGAGAAACAAGGTTATGGCTAACCTGAATGTAACCAAGGAACTGTTGGATCGGGAATTATGTTTATCATTGTTTTCTTGATGTTAGGAAAACACAGTTGTATATCTTAACAGAAGGGGGAGGGGGTTTGAACTTGATAGCCATAGACATGCGATTTGCTCTAGAAGATAAGTTTAACATAGCCACAAACGTCTCTCTAGATTAGGGAGCTGCTCATTACTCAGGTGGGTTCAGCTGCAACAAAAAATCTCAGGAGTCACTCTATTAGGGGAAGAAATATTCAAACCTTTTCTCCAGTGATCACTTTCTGCACAAACACATTATAGATCACAGATGTGCTCTGAGTTGCACATTAGCTTTATATCCCTCGCTATCCATGACACACAAATATTCATTTTATCACATATGGCTGTATGGCATAAGGAATAAAAGTGAAAGTCAGGCAGTTCATTCACCTTGAGCTCAATCAATCCTCTGATCTCTGGTCTCAAAAATATTATTTCATTCTCATTCAGAAAGCACAATGAAACAGTTCCTTCAGTTATCAGTCAGTTGTCGACATCATAGAAAGAGGGACATGCAGCTCATGATCACCAGGCTGTGCCCTTGAAAGAGCTATATTATTCCCCTTGCCTCAGGAATGCAAGGGCTTATACTCAAAACTTCGATTCTCCTGCTCCTCGGATGCTGCCTGACCAGCTGTGTTTTTCAAGCACCACACTTTTCGATTAACAATCTTGACAGGTTTCCAGTGCACACAGCACAAGTGAATACAAAACTGATAGTTTTTATTGCAAAAATTTGTTTCACACTGTGACAGCTTGAATGTCATGGTAAAATGCTTCACCTACATGTCTGCCATAGCCAGGCTATATTCCAAATAAAGCAAAAACAAAAAAAAGGTCCAATCAGACAAAATAAAATACTCTGGGTAATTCCTCCTCATCACCTCAAACAATAAAAGCTTTTTCAGATGACCAAATATTTCCTGCAAAAATGTTTAACTTCTATATCATGCAATCACCGCCCCAATTCAAAACCAATTCAATTCTCTCTTGAATGCCTTTCTGGAGAAACAATAAATCATTTTCTTTGAAATAATTTGTATCACACCGAGCTCTAGGTCAAGAAAAATTGAGATGTTTGTTTTTTTCAAAGTACACTCTGAATTGGAAAATGATGAATTTAAGCATTAAAGTGGACTGGGGATAGAGCATACGTGAAATGAAAGGGAGATTTTTCAGCCCCACATTTGTAAGGAATGTCAACATACTGTGTGTTCCTTTAAGCCCTGATTTAATAAACAACAGAGAATGTGAACTAAACCAGAATCAGATTGTGCAAGGTTACTTAGTTACACTGGCATTCCTTCATGATGTCTGTTCCACTGACTGAACACTAATATCTACTTAGAGTGACTTGGAGCTGGCTGAAGTGTGCTATATCTTCCTTACTCCAAATTGCTCTCTGCTCAGGCAAAAAAAAAGGATTATATTCCTGAAAAATACCAATGTCTTCAATCATATATCGATACTTGCACATTTTATTTCTTTGTGCAATCAGTTAATTGCGGTAGATTATAACCTCAGTATGCAAATAATTAATGCATTTTTATAACATAATTTTGACCATTGTTTTAATGACAGCATTAACTTGTTCATTTTCAATTGAAAATAAGGAGGCAATCTAATTATACACTTGATTCGATTTGATTCATTATTGAATTTAATTTATTGTCACATGTACTTAAGTACAGTGAAAAGATTTGTTTTGCATGTAAAGTAGGCAAATCGTAACATACAAAGACAATAGGGTGATTGAACAGTGAGGGATACAGAGTTACAGCTGTAAAAAAGGTGCACAAAAAGCAAGATCAATATCAGATTTCAAATTTGAGAGGCTCCTCCAGAAGTCGAATAATAGCAAGGAAGAAATTGTTCTTGTATCTGTTGGTATGGGTATTTAAGCTTGCTAGCTATTCCTACAGCAATGAAGAAAATCATTTCTGATAAACAGTCATACTGGGCTCAAAACATTATCGTTATACCTCTCTTTCCACAGATGTTGCAAGACCTACTGAGTTTGCACTTCATTCTTTCAGATTTGTTTCAGATTTCCACCAGTAGCATTTTGATTTTATTTATTTTTAAAAATCCTCAGTTGTAAGTTATTAAGAATCTGTAGCTTGATTTGAATTCTCAGTTTAGACACAGGCATGTGAAAATGTTCAACAGAAATACAGATCCTGGAAACAGAGCAGACCAGGTAGCATCTGTGGGGAGAACAGACAAGTTAGTGACACATTATTCTAACATGCTACCTATCTTTTAAATAAGTATAAATGAATAAAAAGAGGGAGGGAAAGCACACTTAGGAGGCCCCATACTCAAAACAATCAAAGATAGACAAGAAATGCTGGCAGGGTTGGAAATGCCCAGAACCTGTGAATGAATAACAAAAGTAAAGTGTTAGAATTAACTATAACTTAATTCAATGGCAAGTAGAAGATGAATTATTTGCCAAGCTTATTTTTGCTTATTCCTTCTTCGGATCACTGACTATGCCAACATTTGATGCCCATCCCTAATTGCCCAGAGGGCAGTTTTGAGTTAATCACATTTTTGTCTGGAATCTAAAGTCCATTGGATCTGGAGTCACATGCAGGTCAGAAGAGTATAATAGCATTTTCCTTCTCTGAAGGACATGGCAGTAATTTTGCAGTGACATATATAAGCTTGTAACATTAGATGTCAGAATTACAGAAAATAAACAAAAACAGGGTACACAATCTTTTAACAGAAACACTTGGGATCAGCTGGTTTTCGGAGTTTGGAATTTTTCAAATTTTGGAATAAATGACAACTCAGTGGTGAATTTAAAAAAAAATCTTACCGATCAAGCAGACTCAGTGTGAGTAGCATGTCCTAAGACAGAATTGAGGCCTGCCAGTGCTGAGCCACGACCAACAACCCCTCCCGCCCCGACACAATGTCACATCTGAGTGAAACGCATCGAGTGGGTGTCTATTTGCGTTAACTGTTTGCAGATTTTGGGATTCCGAATAAAGGGTTGTCTATCTGCAATATGAGATTCAGGGACTGCATCAATAGATAGACCTCTACTGCAACACTGAGAATATTGCACTATACATTGACTGTAAAACAGTTGGAGAAGCTCAGCAGGTCTGGAAGCATCTGTGGACAGAGAAACAAAGTTAACATTTCAAGTCCTGTATGACTTCATCTCATCTGGTGATATAAACCATTATGTATCAGAGAAGCAGATGACTGAAAGCCCTTGTGTTGCTACAGGAAGCGTGTTTATGCTGCTGGATTTACAATAGGCAGAGTAAAGATGTAAAGTTTTTTGTCAGTTCAGAAGAAATTAGGATGAGAATATTTTTCATTTCATTCAGAATATGGGGTTGGCACGGTGGCTCAGTGGTTAGTACTGCTTCCTCACAGCGCCAGTGACCCGGGTTCAATTCCCGCCTCGGGCAACTGCCTGTGTGTAGTTTGCACGTTCTCCTCGTGTCTGTGTGGGTTTCCTCCAGGTGCTCCAGTTTCCTCCCACAGTTCAAAGATGTGCAGGTTAGGTGAATTGGCCATGCTAAATTGTCCGTAGTGATAGGTGTAGGGGAATGGGTCTGGGTGGGTTGCTCTTCGGAGGGTCGGTGTGGACTTGTTGGGCCTGTTTCCACACTGTAGGGAATCTCATCTAATCTAACGATGTTTTTAAAGTTTTAGTTCAGAAGACACTAGTTTTGCAATTTGAAGCAAGAGTGATTAGCTCAGCAGAAGAGTTTAATTTTGACAATTTCAAACCAGGAGAGTTTGGTTAGAAGTATGCAGGTTGGTGGAATTGCAAAAGCTTGGACTCACAGCATTGTGGCATATTTGAAGGTCAATCTGCAGAATCTGAACTCAGACTCTCCTCCTCCTTCATAATACAGTAACTTCAATAAGTCAGCAAACAGAAAAACTCCACAAAACCCTCCTGGCTTTCAAATATTATGCAAAAATATCTTGCCTCTTTCTAATTCAGCGATTGGGAAAATAATGCAAAAATGTCTCCTTGCTGGAAAATTTGCCATGTGCAATCTTGGTCCTGATTTCTTGTATTATCACGTTGACAATTCCTTATTACCTAGGAGCAAAGTGCTGTGAGATATCCTAAAGTTGTGAAGGGGGCTTGTCAGTAGCAGCAGCAAGCACTCGCTAATGAGTACGATTATCCACCGAGGAAATTCTGTGTCACCGTGGCGTTATATACATGTAAATCTTCCTTGCTTCTCTAAAGATGCTACAAGTGGCGATTTATAATTTTCAGACAATCAACCCTTACTTCTCCAGCAGCAAATTTTCTACCTGTCTTCCTGGAAACTGTATCAATAAATGACAACAAAATAACGCAATTACATTTTAAACAACAAGCTCAAAGAGGCTGCAATCACTTTGAACATTGAAAATATGGTAATCTGTGAACATTTAGATGTGCCCTTTGAGAGTCATTAATCATAACATAAGAATAAGCAATTTCATAAAATATTTCTTTGCCATCGCTTGATCATCAATTTATGTTAACTAATTATGGGTTTGTTATATTGCGTATAAGAATTATGTAGTATGGGACACAATTATTAATAATGTTTGACCCATTAAATGAGATTGTTCAACACTCAAGTGTGATTTAAATTTATTTCATTATTTACAAGGGTCCCTATGTGCTATTAAGTCAACTTGTTAAACCAACCAATTCTTCAATTAAACAGAAGTGTATGGAAAGCTAGGCTGATCATGCTGTAGTACCAGGACACAACTAATTTCACATTAAGTGTATTTATTTCAACTGCTCCTGCAACAAACATTTAGTGTTTTGCTTTAAGTGTTTGTTGTGCACTAACTGACTTGCTTTTAGTTGCCTCTTGTGGTAACACATTCTGTTGTTTAAATGACTATCTGTTTTTATTTAAGCTAGCAGTAATATGAATTTTTCTTCACAACTCCAGCACCCAGTGTTGTTTGACACTTCACTAATCAGTGGAAATAAGTACATGCTCTTTCAAATATTCTGGCAGTACCGCAAAAAGCAGAAAGTAAGTTTTTAAACACAGGATGTCCATGTTGCTGGCAACAGCAGCATTTGTTACTCGTCCCTTTGAGAGGATGATGGCAATCCTCCCTCTTGATCTGTTGCAGTTCATGTTGCTAGCTACAACCATGGTGCTATTCTTGGGGAATAATCCAGGATATTGACACAGTCACAGTAGGCAGTAGAAGGAATTTGCAGACAGTGCTGTACCTATGCATATGCTTGTCCTTCTAGCTGGTAAAAATAAAGTGTTTTGAAGATGCTGTTGAAGGAGGTTTGGATGGTACACACTGTGAGGGAATGAATAAAATACCGCAGAACCATAGAGTGAAATCTCTACCCCCTCAACTGTCCAGTGCCCTGAACCATGCGAAGCTGCCTGCCTCTCCCTCTGCTCTAAAAAGCAAAGCACACCACAGAGGCTGACAACTTCCAAATAAGCACAAAGTTAATAAGCTAAGAACAAAGGGCAGTAAGATGAATTATGAGTAGGTGCATTGGGTGCATATGGGTCCAGGGCTTGCATCTGGTTGGATGTTGAGTTGGTCAATCAACAAAAGACCAATGTTAACCAACCAACCACAGAGAATGCTGATTAAATACAGGAAAATCAATCAGGTCTGATTAATTTTGGCAGGTGCAATATGATTTTTGAAGTTTTGGGATTGGATGTTCTATTTTACTTTCTCTTGTTTTATATCCAGTTCAAGAATTTTGAATGTCTTGGGAAAAGAATCTTAGTCTGTACTTCTGGAAGTCTACCGAATCTGTTGGTATTCACCAGAGACTTCATAATAAGTCACACAGTTGTGTGCCTGTGCATAACTCATTATCTAAGGATTGCAAGAAGGCTTGGTATCTATAATTTGAAATAGTTTAATTGAAGTGGATTCTTTAACTTTTCTTTTAATTTATCACTTAAGTTTCTCTGTCTGGATATGATCAAAGATATGGTTTCAATCACAGATATTAATTAGATTACCTTTTTTTAACTTTGTCCTGTTAAAGTTACACTATCAATAATAAGTAATTACTACATTTCATATCACCTGATGAAGGAGCGGCACTCCAAAAGCTAGTGTGCTTCCAATTAAACCTGTTGGACTATAACCTGGTGTTGTGTGATTTTAACTTTGTACACCCCAGTCCAACACCAGCATCTCCAAATCATACATTTCATATAATTAGTATCAATAATAAATAGTTAATAATGGTACTAATAATAAATTGCTAATTTTTGATTAATTTATAAACTTGGTGTCTAAGATCTATTATTTATATAGTCTTGTTTGGAACAACTGGGAAATTTTGGGGTTTGTTGACTATTTTAATTTCACAGCGTTGCAAATTCCGTGTTGGTAAGGCTGATTTGGTTTGACTTGCTATCTCTCTGTTTGCAATACAACGAACACATACAAAGGCAGACTTGGGATATTTTGAGGGATAATGAATCAGATTTTGTAAGGGATTCAGGAATAACATTTCACTTAGATGATATATTTGTTACAGCTCCAAATAGGCAAACACATAGTGACAGGCTGAAGACAGCATTTCAACATTTAGAAAAATGATGAATTTTAGCTGAATGCAGTCAAACGTGAAACATTTTCAAAATCCTGTTGCATGTTTGAGTTGGACTACAGGATATGGGAATCATGAGGGGAGGGTGAGGAGAGGTCAAAGCTAATCAGCAATGACCTACTTAAATAGTGATGCTGAGTCAAATATTAGATAGTCAATGCTGGGGAATTAATGGGAAAATTATTTACCCAATGTATGTTGAGAAAATAGTCCTCATTACTTCATGGAATAGTGGAGGTAAATAATAAGCATTCATTTACGAGGAGGCTAGAGAAACATGCGGCAATGTAAAATAGACAATTATACTGATAAGGTTTAATGACTGGGATGAGAGCAGGCTTGTACCACCAGCACATACCTGAGGGCAGAATGGTCTGTTTCTAAGCTGCACATTACATGCAATATATTGTAACATGCAATGGCCTTCAGGACACATAGAAAAGCATCCACCTGCGAGATTGCTTTTTGCAATTAACAATTTGGACAGCGTTAGCATAGATGTTCCTTCTGTGTTGAGAATTATAATGAGTCTGTGACAGTGCAATTACCTTTGGCTGTTAGATTTATTTTCCTCCAGCACCAGTCTAACATGTGGCATATTGGTGGAAAATATGTATGTTTGATGGGTAGACAGTACCACCTTTACCTCTAAGATAGCAAACTAATTCTGGTACAACTTATTTATGATACGCCACTTTAATTCCACCCCAACAAACACCCATGTTGAGACATAGAGTTAGTGGGCATCAAATAAGTCTGTGAACTCCCTCAGCCAAACTGAACTTAACCTTTCTCCTTTAGTTTCCATAATTAAATGCAAACACCAAAAGTCCCTCCTTTGAAGTGGATGGATTCTATTTCTGGAATAGACACACCCACTGAAGCCGAGTAAAAGGAGGTTAGTTTAGCTCTGTTGCTGGATGGCTGATTTGTGATTTATTGAATGCTTCAATTTCCACTCGGACTGAGGTTAACATGAAGGATTCTCATCCTCAACCTCTCTCCTTGCCTGAGGTGTCGGGACTTTCAGGTTAAATCACCACCAGTCATTTCTCTTTCATGAAAGGGCAGCCTTATAGTCCTCTGGAACTGTGGCAAACCTTTTTTTTAACCATATATACTTGAGTAATAGTCAATTTTTTTTAAATTATGTTTTAAGATTAAATTTATGGAGTTGACAATTGCATGAATACTACTTTTGAATGGCTGAAATTCATACTTGTCAAAATTCATGCTGTATCATTAGCAGAAGCCCAATTGATCTCTAAAGAAATAAAGGAAAAAAATACAATAAATTGCAGTAATTCTGAAACCTTAGAGCGGAGCATGATAGCCAGTAGACAAACTCATACATGTTGATCTGTTATCTATGAAGAACTAGGGTCAATTTTTACATGAGGTATTCCAGATTTTTTTACCAAAAATAGGGGGTCGACTTTTACATGAGATCGACTATTACTCAAGTATATACGGTATAACTAGAGTTCCATCATTAAATATAACTAGATGTCTCTTAACTCTTATAATTCAACTGAATTCCTGATTCAACCACAGGAATCTCCTGAGTAAACTCAAACAGTTCATACAATGTTAAAGATCTTCCTCATGCTGGTCTCAACAAAACCTATTAATGTTGTGAAGTTCCAGAGTTTGATTGTAATTTTTGAACAATTCCTCCATTTGATCTGACAGCATGCAGTTTCTAAGCAGAACCTCCAGCTTATAACCTTGACTAACAACTGAATGGAAGGCTTATTCAGACTACCCAGCACTCATATCTGAGTTTTACTTTTCAAAATGCAGTGAGGAAATGAGAAGCACCCCAAGTACCAGCTGATGAGGAATGCAACATAATCCATCAGGGTAGATTCAGCTGAGTATTATAATAAATGTATACAAGTGGCTCATGAAGTTTAAATGACCAAAAAAGACCAAAATATTAAAACATTTTTATTTGTTAGGATATGGCTAAATTTTGAGAGAAAGTGAGGACTGCAGATGCTGGAGATCAGAGTCGAAAAGTGTGATGTTGGAAAAGCACAGCAGGTCAGGCAGCGTCCAAGAAGCAGGAGAGTCGACATGTTTGACATTAGCCCTTCATCAGGAATGTCTGATGGTAGAAATGTCTGATGGTCTGACTCTCTAGCATGTACAGCCCTCATTTTCACTCAAAATTTAACCTCGTCCAGCTAATAAAATGGTTTTTGGTCTTTTAGGTCATTGAAATTTCATGACCAACTTGTAGAAATTTGTTATAATTCTCAGATGGAACTACCATTCCTGATGAAGAGCTTATGCTTGCAATGTCAACCCTCCAGCTCCTCGGATGCTACCTGACCTGCTGTGCTTTTCCAGCTCCAAAATTTTCAACTCTGATTAAATTTTGCCAAGCACGTTAGGTAGTGGGAAAATCCCAACTAGCATTAAACATGTGCCTTTAATTCTTTATCCCTGGCCAATATCTCTGTCTCAGGCTTGCTGCAGGCTTCTAGCAGAGCTCAGCATAAACTGGAAAAATAACACCTCAATTTCTGCTTGGGGACCCTGCAGCCTTTTGGACTCAATATGGAATTCAATAACGTTAGAGCTTGTACTCTCCTGTGTCTTCAGCCTTCCCCAACCCCATCTCCAACACACACCAGGCCTTGTAATCATAGAGTCATAATTAGAGTGGCGCTGGAAAAGCACAGCAGGTCAGGCAGTATCCAAGGAGCAATCAACCTTTTGGGCAAAAGCTCTTCATTCTCATTTTTGATGAAGGGCTTTTACCCAAAACATCGATATTCCTGCTCCTTAGATGCTGCCTGACCTGCTGTCCTTTTCCAGCACCACTCTAATCCAGACTCTAATCTCCAGCATCTGCAGTACCCACTTTTGCCTTGTAATCACATAGTTATATATAACCCATTGTTAACCACTAACATTCTGCATTATTAGCTATTCACCCTCTTAGCCAGATCATTATCCACTCCTTTGTCTTTCCAATTGTTTTTTTCTCTATTTGGGCTGTATCTCCACCTATTGTTTACTCCCTATCCCCTCCCCTCACCCTATCATCTGCATAAAACCAACATTTCCCTAGCTACCTTCAGTTCTGAGGAAGGATCACCAGACCAGAAACATTAACTCTGATTTCTCTTCATAGATGCTTCCAAACCAGCTGAGCATTTCCAGCAATTTCTGTTTTGTTTCTTTAATTCTGATACCAGCTTGTGAAGAATCATGTAGCAGGATCTTAAGAGATTGTATAGGACTCTCTCAAAAACCCAGAATGGGAATCAGAGTTTTTAAAAATAATTATTGATGTTTCAAAAAAAAAATTCAAAAGTAGTACCCTTGGTAAAAATACTGTGAAAATCTAAGTGGAAGAGATAGTTTCTTTTTTAAATGAGATATAGATTATACAAAGAAATACAATTAAATCAGGATTCAGATTTTATTTTGCAAACATTCAAACATCAAATGAATAGTTTGGAAATAAAGCAACTTATATCTTCAACTTATCATCCATGATCCCAAGGAGTATCGGAAACATACCATCCCTCTTTGAGGACCATGAATAGAGCTTATTATCAGCAATATTCCTGATGATAAGGATAAGGAATTCTGATGTTACTGTTTGCCATAAGGGATGCTCCTAATGAGTCCACAGCATTCAAACCTTTTGAACTGATTTATAGCCATGAGGTGAGAGAATGCCTTAAAGTAACTAAAGAAAAATTTGTAAAGCTAAGCTTGTACTTCTGACATTAAAAGTCCAGGAAACATTAATGAAAGCATGTGAGCTGGCTCATAAGCATTTGGAGATTGCTCAGTAAACAAATGGGAAAGTTATGATATAGTGGTAATATCACTGAACTAATAATCCAGAACCCAGAACAATGTGTCAGGACATGAGCTCATATTCCACCAAGGCAGGCGGTGAAATTTTAATTCAATAATATTGAGAATAGAGAGAGAGAGACATAGGAGTGAGATGAGAACTATAGATTGTTCAAGAAGGTAACTAATTCTGGAAAGAGGCAATTTAGGGAAGAGATGGAATAAAGGGTTACTTTGCTGCTCAATTAATAATAGTTACTGCACATATACCTAAGGATCTATGTCATGATGATCAAAGATCAACTGGGATCTGACTGAGTAGAATTCCAGAGAAGTCCTCTCCTGCATATCACAACATTTGTTGATAGTCACTCACATGGGTGTGGATTACTTTGCATTTACAGCCCAGACATGATCCTATTACAAGGTGGCCCCTTGTTAAAATGCACTCAGTGTCTGCTCAAGGGACTCGGCATTGAGTAGAGGGGTCCAATGGAGGGCTTGGCACCCCATTACCCCTTCCCCTGTAAGCTGAAAGCCCTCAGGCCATTGCTTATCTCTCCGTGGCACCATTGGTCATCCTAGATCATGGTGGGGGAGGTCATCTCAAAGCTGGAGTGACAACTGTCTCTGGGACAAAGCCCTTAAGTAAGCATCAATTTCCTTTTAATTTACAAGCGTTAGTGGGGAGGGGGTGTCAGATTAACAAAGGTAACCTGGAAGTTGAATTCATATAGTGTCTTTCAGTCATAGTTCAGACTTCAGTTGGCAGCAGGACAGGGAGGCATTGAAATACAGTTACAGACCCAGAATATCACAGCTTTTTCAACCCTGTTTTGTATCACAACAATAACAAGTAAATGATTAATGTTTCTGACAATATGCTCTATCAAAGTGCTAATGCTGCAATGAAGACTACTACTTTCAAAAGATTTATTTAGTACATTGTCACTTGTATCTAGGTACAGTGAAAAATGGATAATGTCACCATGTTCCAGCACCATCTTGGATTACAGAATAAATTACTGAATAAATTGTACATATGATAAACTACTGAATAAGTTAATATTAAATTGATATTACTAACATTGAAACAGCTTCAAAGTGAATGTTTCCATCTCCGTAGACTTCATCCTCTCTGTTCCCCCAGCCACCACCATCCAATATTGTTCCTGGGATCCCGGAAGCGTGCTCCTTTCCTGCCGTTGTCACTTCTGCATCCACTGCCTCCGAGCAGGAGATGGTCACATTGCGTGGGCCACCCACCTCCTCCGACTCTGGACATCAACTGACGGATCTTGGCTCCCAATCAGCCAATGGGGTGCTGGCTCGCCTGCGGATGCCGCCACCCAAGATGGAGCAGGGACGGGGATACATGGGGCCCCCGGCTGCCCGCAGGAGGACATCAGGAGGAGGCCTCAGGGCAACCAAAAACAAAAAGAAAATATTATTGAGCTGGGAAGGTAATGATGAAGCCAGGTGGATGTGGCAGAACCCACCACATGTACCTGAGTTTCTGTTTTGCCACTGTTTACCTATTATTTACTATCTATGCTATTTAACTCCATGATTTGCCTATATTGCTCGCACGACAAAGCTTTTCACTGTGCTTCGGTACATGTGACAATAAATTTAATTCAATTCAATGAGCGGCTGAGCCCATTCTGCCTTCAATGTCCACACCAGTTATCCACTGTCAGCAATCTCCTGTTTTTATCTGCTTGTCTTGATTCTCATCTTTCTCATTATTACTGTCATTTCATTTCAGCAGAAGGGCGTGAGAGGACCAAATCGAATTGTATTCGATTCCAGCAGCGCTGGAGGGATTCGATTCAGGGAGGATGTTTACCCTGGTCATGGAGTCTTGAGCCAGTGACTCAGTCTCAGGATACAGGACAGATCATTTCGGACTGAGGTGGGGGAAAGGGCTCTTCACTCCAAGTGTAGTGAGTCAGTGCAACTGCCCACCACAGAATGTTGTGGAGGTCAAGCCAATGAAGATGTTCAGGAAAGAGATAGATGATTGTACAGATTTTAAAGGCATCAAGGGATGTAGGGAGAAAGTGGAAAAAAGCATCGAGATAGAGAATGAGATCGCAGAGCCATGATCGTATTGAATGGTGTGGCAGGCTTAAAGGACCAAATACCCTACTTATGTTCCAAGTTGCCATATTTTTATGTTTCTATGTTGATATCCATTACCTGTTTACCCTTAATTTTAACTATATCACAGACAAGCCATTAGCATTTGAGGCTGTTGAGGGTTTCAAAACAATTTGACTCACCATAAGAAATAGAAACAAGAGTAGGCCATTCTGCTCCTAAGACCTGTCCCACCATTCAATAGGAGCAAGGGCTAAACTGGCTGATCCAACATTCCTCACATCCACTTTCCTGTGTTTTCCTGTAATCGTTCACGCTCCGACTGATCAGGAATCTATCTATCTTAGCATTAAACATACATGAGGGCTATACCCTCATAGCACGCTATGCCAAGTAATTCCCAAAACGTATGACACTCAGAGAGAAGGAATTCCTCTTTAACTCATTCTTAAAGTGCCCTTTTTCCTGACACTGTGCCCTCTAGTCTGAGACTCCCCCATGAGGGAGACTATCAAACAGGACTGCTTGCATGCCAAACAGTATAAGCAGCAATTGATAGATAGCGTTAAGTGATCCCATAACCAATTGAAGATATCTAAGTACTGCAGTCCTGTCACATCCAGTTGTGAATTAAGCAACTCACTGGAGAAGGAAGCCCCACAAGTTGCCCTGCACTCAATGGTGGAATAGCCCAGTACATCAGTGCAAAAAATAAGGCCCACGCTTTCGCAGCAATCTTCACCCAGAAGTACTGAATGGATGATTCATCTCGGCCCCTTTCAGTGATCCCCAACATCACAGCCAATTCGATTCACTCCACATAATACCAAGAAGTGGGTGGAGGCATTGGATACTGCAAAGGCTCTGGGCTCTGGGCTATGACAATACTCCAGCCATAGTACTGAAGGCTGGTGTTCCAGAACTTGCTGCTCCCCTAGCCAAGCTCTTCCTATACAGTTACAACACTGACATCTACCAGACAATATGGAAAATTGCTCAGGTATGATGTGTGCATAAAAAGCAGAACAAATCAAACCCAGCCAATTATCGCCCCATCGGTCTACTCTCGGTCATCAGTAAAGTGATGGAAGGTGTCATCAACAGTGCAATCAAGCAGCACCAGCTTAGCAATAATCTGCTCAGTGATTCCCTGCTTGGGTTCCACCAGGGCCACTCAGCTCCTGACCACATTAGAACTTGGTTCAAACATGACAAAAGAGCTGAATTCCAGAGGTGAGGTGAGAGTGACAGCCCTTGATATCGAGACCGCATTTGACTGAGTGTGGCATCAAGGAGCCCTATAAAATCTGGAATCAATGGGTATCAGGAGCCAAACTCTCCACTGATTGGGGTCATGCCCGGCACATAGGAAGATGGTTGTATTTGTTGGAGGTCAGTCATCTCAGCTCCAGGACATCTATGCAGGAGTTTCTCATCGTAATGTCCAAGGCCCAACCATCTTCAGCTGCTTCATCAATAACTTTCTCTCCATCATAAGGTCAGAACTACTGGCCTTGGATATTCAATGGCATTACCATCATAGATATTATCACCACCACGAAACAATCCTTGGGGTTACCACTGACTAGAAATGCAACTGGACTGGCCACATAAATACTGTGGCTACAAGGCCAGGAGTACTGTAGTGAGTGACTCGCCTCCTAACTACCCAAAATCTCTTGACCATATAAGGCACAAGTCCCGAGTGTAATGGAATACTCCCAACTTGCCTGGATGGGTGCTACTCCAACAACACTCAACACGCTTGACACTATCCAGGACAAAGCAGCCCGCTTGATTGTCAAGCCCGCTTGACATCCACAAGCATCCACTTCCACCGCCAACACTCAGTAGCAGCAGTGTATGCTATTTACAATTTGCACTTCAAAAATTCACCAGAGATCCTTCGACACCATCTTCAAACACATGACCCATACTAGAAGGGCAGAGGATACATCAGAACACCACCACCTGAAAGTTTCCTTCCAAGCCACTCAGCATCCTGATTTGGAAATATATCTCTTTTCCTTCACTGTCGCTGGGTAAAAATCCTGGGATTCCTTCAGTAAGGGCATCGAGGGTCTACCCACAGCATGTGGACTGCAGTAGTTCAAGAAGGTAGCGCATCACCATCAGGAGCAACTAGGGATGGACAATAAATGCTGGCCAGGCAGTAATGCCCACACTCCACAAGTGAAGTAAAAAATGTCCTCTTAGCATTTATCCTGTTCCTCAGATGCTACCTGACCTGTTGTGCTTTTTCCGCGCCGCAGTCTCGGCTCTAATCTCCAGCATCTGCAGTCCTCACTTTCGCCATTTACCCTGTCAAGCACGATATGTTTCAATGAGATCATCTTTCATTCTTCTAAACACACAATCTATTTAGCCTTTGCTCACACGACACTCCCTCCCTACCTGACACCATCCTCATGAGATGGAAATGTGTTGCTGGAAAAGCGCAGCAGGTCAGGCAGCATCTAGGGAACAGGAGAATCGACGTTTCGGGCATTAGCCCTTCTTCAGGAATGAGGAAAGTTGGTCCTCAGCACCATCCTCATGAACCTTCTCTGAAACGTTTCAGAAGAAATTGACCCCAGTTTTAGGAATACAGATCTTCTATTATTTTTGTAATAATTGCTGCTAACAATTTGGTTCTGATTTGAAATTCTAGCATATTTCCCTCATCGGTGGTTTCAAATTGACAGAGGTAAGTTTGGAATTTTTATCTCTCCAAGTATTTTTACTGATTGCTGCACAGTTATGGTGAAGCTAGTCAGTCTGGATTCAGAATGCTTACCTTTGCTACTCACATGAGCAGGATTAACCATTGCCAGGAGTTTATCCAGTTTAATTCTCTCCCTCCCAGAGAGAGAGAGTGCTGCTGCTCAGATCTAATCAGCTGTTGTTGCAATTTGACAACAGGAACTTGTTTGAGGCTGAGGCACGACAACACTGCTGTTTTTAGATACAGCTTGATCCTCAGTCTCGCCAATTTTCTCTCCGCCTGAGAGCTTTGATGCTCTGCCAATCTCGATGCCAGTTGCCTTCTGTTAAACCAGCTGGCGACTGTTGGCAGGCCCTTCAGCCCTGGGGGGGCATCACAGCCAAGTCTAGTCCTATTTACACATGAAATGCAGCCAAAATCAAGTCAAATCAGTTTAGAAACATAGAAACATAGAAACTAGGTGCAGGAGTAAGCCATTTGGCCCTTCGAGCCTGCATTACCATTTAATATGATCATGGCTGATCATGAAATCTCAGTATCCCATTCTCACTTTCTCTCCACATCCCTTGAATCGTTCAAAGTTAAAAATCACACAATACCAGGTTATAGTCCAACAGGTTTAATTGGAAGCACAGTAGCTTTCAGAGCAGCTACCTCTTGTGCATGTGCAGCTCCCTCTTGAATATATCTAATGGACTGGCCCTAATAGCTTCCTGTGGCAGAGAATTCCACAATTTCACAACTCTCCAAATGAAGAAATGTTTCCTCATCTCAGTCCTGACTGGTATTCTTAGACTGTGCCACCCAATTCTGGACTTACCCAACATTGGGAACATTATTCTCACATCTGCTCTGTGCAGTCTCACCAGGATTTTATATGTTCATGTAAGATTTCCCCCTCATTCTTTGAAATTCCAGCCAGTAGAAGTCCAGTCAATCCATTTTTATTTCATATGTCAGTCCTGCCATCCCAGGAATCAGTCTGGTAAACCTTTGCTGGTCTCCCTCACTAGCAAGAGTGTCTTTCTTCAGACTAAGAGACCAAAACTGCACATAATCCTCAAGGTGTGGCCTCACCAAGGCCCTGTATAACTGCAGTAAGACATCCTTACTTCGATACGCAAATCCTCTTACTATGAAGGCCAGTATGCCATTAGCTTTCCTCACTGCCTGCTGCTCCTGCATACCAACCCTCAGTAACTGTTCTACCATGAGACTCAGGTCTCGTTGCACCTCACCTTTTCCTGAACTGCCACCATTCAGGTAATAATCTGCTTTCTAGTTTTTGAGACCAAAGTGGATAACTTCATACCTATCCATTCTATATTGCATTTTCCATGCATTTGCCCACTCAGCCAGCCTGTCCATGCCATCCTGCAGCCTCTTAGCATCCTCCTCACTACCTCCCAGTTTTGTGCTGTCTGCAAACTTGGAGACCCAGCGTTCAATTCCTTCATCCAAATCATTAACGTGTATTGTGAACTGTTGGGGTCTCAGCACTGAACCCTGCAGCTCCCTATTCATTACTGCCTGCCACCCTGAAAAGGGCCCATTTATTCCAACTCTCTGTTTCCTGTCTGCCAACCATGTCAATACATTACCTCCAATAACATAAGCTTTAATTTTTCTTACTAATCTCTTATGTGGAATCTTGTCAAAAGCCTTTTGAAAATCTAGATACACAACATCTACTGATTCACCCTTGTCCACTCCACTGGTCACATCCTCAAAAACTCCCAGAAGACTTTTCAAGCACGATTGTCCTTTAGTGAATCCAGGCTGACTTGGACTGATCCGGTCACTGCTTTTCAACTGCTCAGTTATTCCATCCTTACTAATTGACTCCAGCATTTTCCTCACCACTGACGTCAGTTTAACCAGACTATAATTCCCTGTTTTCTCTCTCCCTCCTTTTTTTTAAAGAGTGGAGTTACATTAGCTACCCTCCAGTCTATTGGAACTTTTCCAGAGTATACAGAAAATTACTACCAATGGTTGCATTTTCTTACCCCTCTTCCTTTCAATCACTCCAGCCAGTGGTAGTTCTCTCACACCTGCCCGGAGGTAGCACTGAACAAGGATTGAACCTGATTAGACGCTAAGATAAAACAACAAACAGTGGATGCCGGAAATGTGAAACAAAAACAAAAAATGCTGGAGAAACTCAGCAGTTCTGGCAGCATCTGTGAACACAAAACAGGCTGAACATTTCAAGTCTAGCGTCCAGTTCTGAAAAAGAATCACAGGACTTGAAATGGTAACGCTGTTTTCTCTTCAGAGATACTGACTGATCTGCTGAGTTTCTCCAGCAATCTCTGCTTTCGGTTTGATCTTATTGAAACGTATGAAGGTCATTTGATCATTTGACAGTTTGGATTGTGTTCTCTTGTGAAATGCAGGGGCACTCAGTTTTAGAATGGGGGCGCGTGTTCTCCCAATTGACACAGGAAGGGCTTATGCCCGAAACTTCGATTCTCCTGTTCCCTGGATGCTGCCTGACCTGCTGCGCTTTTCCAACAACACATTTTCAGCTATAAATGGACAATGTCAAGGAAGAGTGTGGCACACTGACTATCTCTGTATAGAGTAGGAATGCACAAGAGTATATTAGTCAGCACCAGAAATGACCAATGCTTTCACCCTCAAAATCATGATCTGATTTTTGACAACTTAAAGAGGGACCTTCTTCCTCAAATATTGGCAAGCATTTGCCAGCTTTATACCTTGCAGTGTCAAGATGCAAATCAAATACTTTGGATATTACCTGCACAGAATGTCACAATGGTGGAAATAGCAGTTATGGGTTTTTCTCTCAACCACAAAATAAGTGTTTCAGATACTATTTTCAGCAACACATTGCTCACTTAGTAACAGGAGGTACATCTACAATCCTAGGGGAGAAAGTGAGGTATGCAGATGCTGGAGATCAGAGCTGAAAATGGGTTGCTGGAAAAGCGCAGCAGGTCAGGCAGCATCCAGGGAACAGGAGAATCGACATTTCGGGCATAAGTCCTTCTTCCAGCAACACATCTATAATCCTACTCAATCAATGCTTTCTCCCAGAGGAGCTGTAATCAAGCAAACTGCATACCCAACTTCAGGCAACACCACCACCATCATCATCATCACTATCATCATCATCATCATCATCAGTGAAACACATGTATAAGCATTTTAACATGTTAACCATAGTGAGAGTGGAGTTTGGGTTTTGCACGTAATTGGCAATCAAGTGAAAATCCCAATCAAAATTGTGATCACATTGTGAAACCTTTTTTTCTTGAATTCTTGATCAAAGCTATTTGTACATCATCAAACCTCAGACCATAGGCCATAACACATCAGAACAGTATTAGATTATTTGGCACACTGGCTCTGCTTCACCATTCGATCATGGCTGATATATTTCTCAACTCCATTCTCCTGCCTTCTCCCCATTACCCTCGGTCTTGTTACTAATCAAGAACCTATCTATCTCTGTCTTAAATACACTCAATGATTTGGCCGCCATAGCCCTCTGCAACAATGAGTTCCACAGATTAACTACCCTCTGGCTGAAGAAATTCCTCCTAATCGCAATTCTAAAAGGTCATCCCTTCACTGTGAGGCTGTGACCATGGGTCCTCGTCTCTCCTACTAATGGAAACATTATCTCCACCTCCACTCTATACAGGCTTCTCAGTATTCTGTCAGTTTTAGTCAGATCCAACCTCATCCTTCTAATATCCATAGAATACAGATCCAAAGTTCTCAGCCGCTCCTCTTCTGACAATCCCTTCATCCCTGGGATCACTCTTGTAAGCCTCCTCTGACCGCCTCCAGTGCCAACACATCCTTCCTTAGATACAGGGCCTAAAGCTGCTCACAATATTCCAAATGGGGTCTGACCAGATTCTTACACAGCCTCAGCATTAAATCTCTGCTAGCGTATTTTAGTCCTCTTGAAGTGAATGATAACATTGCATTTGACTTTTAACCTCCAACTGAACCTGCACATTAATTTTAAGAGAATCCTGAACTAGGGCTCCTAAGTCCCTTGTGCTTCAGATTTCCAAATACTCTCACCATTTAGAAAATCATCTATGCTCTTCCTACCAATGTACATAACCTCACACTTTCCCACATTCTATTTTACTTGTCACTTCTTTGCCCACTCTCCTAGCCTGTCCAACTCCTTCCGCAGCCACCTCTCTTCCTCAACACTACCTGTTTCTCCATCTATCTTTGGGTCATCTGCAAACCAAGCATCAATACCCTCAGTTCCTCCGTCCAGATCGTTAATGTGTAAAGTGAATAGTTGTGGTCCCAACACCAATCCCTACAGAAATCCATTAATCACCGATTGCCATTTTGAAAACTACCCTTTTATCCCCACTCTCTGTCTTGTGTCAGTCAGCAAATCCTCTGATCATGCCAGTATATTGCTCCTAACACCACAAGCTGAGGATAGTCTTAGGAGAAGGGATAACAAATTTAAAGTACCATTGAGGACAAACTACTTCTCCCAAAGGAGAATCTGTGGAATCGGCTACCCCAAAGTGTAGCGGATGCTGGGACAGTGAGTAAATTTAAGGAGGAGTTAGGTTTTTAATTGGTAATGGGTTTATTTGAAATCACAAATTTTTGAAGCACTTGTCATTTGTCACCAGACAAAGGAGCAGCACTTCAAAAACTTGTGATTTCAAATAAACCTGTTGGACTGTAACCTGGTGTCATATGACTTCTGACTTGTCCATGCCAGTCCAACACTGGCACCTCCACATCATCCCTAACTCTCTTGAAGTTCTGAAATGTTGCTATGTCTTCCATTGTGAAGATTGATGCAAATCACCTATTCAATTCCTCCGCCATTTCTTTGTTCCCCATTACCACTTCTCCAGCCTCATTTGCCAGCAATCTAATGTCCACTTTTGCTTCTCTCTTACCTTTTGGACATCTGAAAAGACTCTTGCAATCTTCTTTACATTACTAGCTAGCTTTCCCTCACATTTCATCTTCTCTGCTCTTATTGCTTTGTTAGTAATCATCTGCTGGTTTTTAAAGGTTTCCCAATCCTTTGACTTCCCACTAATCTTCACCATATTGTATGTTTTCTCTTTTACTTTTATGCCATCTCTGACTTCCCTTGTCAGCCAAGGATCCTAAAACCTTGCCAACTAGAAAATGAATCAAAACAGAAATTGCGGGAGCAGCTCAGCATCTGTGGAAAGAAATTAGAGTTAATGCTTTGGGTCGAGTCACCCATTTCAGAACTGATGGTAGTTACGTGGATGTAGCTGGCTGGCCAACATTTGTTGCCCAGTTCCTTGTTCCCCTTAATAACGTAGTGGCGAGTTGCTTTCTTCAACCACTGCAGTCTATCTGTTGTAGGTTTACCCACAATGCCCTCAGGGAGGGAATTCCAGGGTTTTGACCCAGCACCAGTGAAGAAAAGGCAATATGTTTCTAAGTAAGGGTAGTGAGTGGCTTGGAGGAAAACTTTGCAGGTGGTGGTGTTCCCATGTATCTGCTGCCCTTGTCCTTCTAGATGAAAGTGGTCATAGACTTGGAATGTGCTGTCTGAGTATTTTTGGTGAATTGCTGCAATACATCTTGTAGATAGGGCGACATAGTAGCTCACTGGTTAGCACTGCCGCCTCACAGGACCAGGACCACCCTTGGGCGACTGTGTGGAATTTGCACATTCTCCCTGTGTCTGCATGGGTTTCCTCCGGCTACTCCAGCTTCCTTGCAGAGTCCAGAGATGTGCAGGTTAGATGCTTTGCACATGTTAAATTGCCCACAATGTCCAGGGATGTGTAGGCTAGGTAGAGTAGTCATGGTAAACATAGGGTTACAGGGTACTGTAGGACATGGGTTTGGATGGGATGCTCTTCAGACAGCCAGTATGGATTGATGAGCTGAAAAGCCTCACTCTGCACTGTAGGGGTTCTATGGTTCTATTTCATAAGCACTGCCACTCCTGTATCTGTAGTGCAGGTAGTGCAGGCAGTGGCTGCTTATGGATAGGGTGCTGATCAATTAGGCTGTTTAGTCTTGGCTGGTGTAAAGCGTCTTGAGTGTTGTTGGAGCTACATTCTTCCAGAAAAGTGGGGAGTATTCCTTCACTCTTCTGCCTTACGTCTTATCGATAGCAGACAGACATTAAGGAATCAGAAAATGAATTATTTTCACAGTATTCCTACCCTCTGACCTGCTCTTTACATGCACTGTGTTGATTTGGTGAATCCAGTTGAGTTTCTGGTCAATATTAACCCCCAGGATGTTGATAGTAGAGGTTTCGCTGATGGTGGATATCACTGAATGTCAGGGGGTCATGGTTAGATTGTTTCTTATGAGAGATGGTTATTGCCTGGCATTTGTGTGGTATGAATGTTATTTACAATTTGTCAGTCCAACCCTGGATATTGTGTAAACATTGTTGCATTTGAACATAGACTGTTTCAGTATCTGAGGAGTTATGAATGGTGCTGAACATTGTGCAATCATTGGCAAACTTCTGACCATACGATGGAGGGAAGGTCATTGATGAAGCAGCTGAAAATGTTGAACCTTGGACGTTATTCTGAGGAACCCCTGCAGAGATATCCTGGAGCTGAGGTGACTGACTCCCAATAACCACAAGCCAGTTATGACTCCAGTTAAGGTCTTGCTACTTCTGGGATGTTACTTGTATCCCCTACAGCAAAATATCTGTTCAATTCATCTGCCCACCCAGATACCCCAGGCCTACAGGACAATTGACTGCAGTGTTTCTTGCATTACAGCAGTGGCTACACTTAAAAAGTACTTAATTAGCTATAAAGTACTTTGGAATTTCCTGTGATTGTGAAAGGCATTATGGAAATGTAAGTTGTTATATTCAGAATTCCCTGAGAACAACATTCTCAACCCGTTATGAATAGCAGATACAATCATCACAGATTTCAGTACATAATGGCCTGGTCTGTATTATCAGACTTCAACTGGCTAATGTCACATTTATACAAAATATCATTCTTGTACATGGCAATAAAACAATCATTGAGTACTGTGTGGGTGTTTTAACCATGTTCAATGAAAAAGAGTTTATTGCACAAAATTCTGTTCTTATTCCTGAAAGCTAAGTTTGAATAAATTTATATACTCAATGCTCAGTAACAGCAGAAATTATCTTATGAATTATTGGCAAAGATGAAAATTGTGCTGCCAATTTGGGTAAACAGTCCATGTCTGAAATTGTGATTTGATGAATTGGAAATAAGCCAGGAAATATGACTTAGATTAAGTAGAATATGCTGATGTCTTGGTAAATATTTATAGTGATTGCTTTCCAGGAAGATGCTCATGAAGAATTGTTACTCAAAGGATAAATTGTCTTTTCTCCTGAGAATGCTTACATATGCAAAGCAATTTTGCAATATTCACTGTGATTGTTTTCACAAAAATGTCGCATTTAGCCATTCAGCTACCTTTTAGGAAATTGTATTAATACTGAAGACATTTTTTACTGCAATTTAATGGCTGAAATTTGGGAATAGGAACGGTGCTTGGGGATTATGCAGGAAGGTTTGTGAAGGTTTGTAGCTCAGGTTGAGGTTTAGGGTGTAGGTTTGCTCGTTGAGCTGTAGGTTTGATATCCAGACGTTTCATTACCTGGCTAGGTAACATCATCAGTGGCGACCTCCAAGTGAAGCTTGGAGGTTCACTTGGAGGTCGCCACTGATGATGTTACCTAGCCAGGTAATGAAACGTCTGCATATCGAACCTACAGTTCAGCGAGCAAACCTACACCCCATTATGCAGGAAGCTGGTGATGGGAAAATGACTCACATTTATTTTGACAGGTAAACAAGCGGAAAACTCATCCATTATCGCAAGGAACCATATAAATATTGAAAATATTTGCACGCAATGAAAATATCATTGCCTAGTGGCCTCCCCAATTGAAAAAGAAAACTGGTAACAGTCTTCTTCCTGCAAAAAACAAAGTCTTCTTTACTTTCTAAACACTACCATCTGCCAATCTCCTCCATCGAAATAAAAAGCAAAATGCTGTGAATGCAAGGGAACTGAAATAAAGACCCAATTTCAAAGTAGAGGTCACAGTGGATGCAACACGTTAACCACAGGTTCAGTCAGACCTGCAAGGTTTCTCCAGTTCTTTTATTCTCAGCCCTCAATTGACTTAAATATGACTCAGCTGAATCACAGGAGTGATTTTCTCTCCATTCTTTGATGGGATGTGATTATTACTGGCAAGACCAGCAATCCCTAATTGCCTTTGAGCTGAGTGCTTGTTTTCAGGAGGCACTTGAGGATCAACCACATTTCTGTGTCCACTCATATTTCAGCCAGTCAGGGGGGAGTAGATTTTCTTCCTTAAACAGCATACGGGAAGCAGATGGATTGTTATGACAATCTAGTACTGAGACAAGCTTTCGAGTCCAGATATTGTTGAATTCAAATTCCAGCTGCCTGAGTGAGATTTGAACCATGTATCCAAAACATCAACATCAGTGTCTGGATTGCAATTCCAATGACATTACCATTATGTTACTGTCTCTGAGTACAGCATTGTTTTTGGAGGATTTTTTTTTCCTTTCTGTGTTCAACTTTGATAACCTGACACTCTGGAGGACAGTACCTGAGGTAGAAAGTGAGCAAACCTAAGCTGCTTGTTCCAAAAGCCAAATTATCGTAGACACTGTTCATGAAAGGAACACTGCATAGTACGAGTCCTTGGGGCAGGGGTAGTTCAGAGGTTATCTTGAAAAACCACAAGATTATAAGACATAGAAGCAGAAGTAGACCATTCAGCCCGTTGAATCTGCTCCACCATTCAGTAAGATCGTAGCTGATTTGATAATCCATAACCCCACTTTCTTTCTCTTTTGCCCACAACTCTTGATCTCTTTTCTGAATAACACTCTATGTCAGCCTTAAACATACTTAAGGCATCAGCTTCAATAGCCCTCTGTGGTAAAGAATTCACTGTTTCACTACCTTCAGAGAAAAGAAATTTCTCTTCACCTCTGTCTTAAATGTGTAACCTGTGTTTCTATGATTATGCCCTGTGGTCCAAGGCTCTCCACAATGGGAAACAATGTTTCTGCAGCTACATTGTTAAGTCTCCTAAGAATCCTGCATGTTTCAATAACATTGTCTTTCATTCTTCTATATTCCAATGTGTACAGGCCGAATCTACTCAATCCCTCCATACCTGATATCACCTAGTAAACCTACACTGAACTGCATCAAATGCCAGTGTAATTTGCTTGAGATAAGAGGCCCTTAACTGTTCATAGTATTCCAGCCGTGGTCTGACTAGTGCCTTGTATCATTTTAGCATCAGTGAAGCAGCCAATAGCGCCAGCATTGAGGCTATGATCATCCAAAACCAACTCCATTGGATTGGCCATGTGCTCAGGATGCCTGAGTTCCAATTGCCAAACCAAATCATCTTCGCCCAGCTCAAGGAAGGCACTGGAATGAAAGGGGGGGTGAAGAAAATATTTCAAAGACCCCATAGAGAATTCCCTCAAGAAATGCAATATGCATGTCAACACACAGGAGACCCTTGTTCGGAAGGAACTGATTTGGAGGAAGCTGCTGTACGAAGGGGCACAGTTCTTTGAGAATGCAGGCCAGCAGGAGGAAGTATGGAAAAGGAGCTGGAGAAAGGAATGTCTGCGATTTCAAGGCCAAGGATCAATTTCACCACCTGGAAATGACTGCCAAATGTGGCTCTAGGACCAGCCCCGTCAGCCACAGAAACCATGAACAGAGACAAAGAATCTCCTAGGTGGACAATCACATTCATTAGTGAGTGATTGGTAATGATGACATTAGCTTTAGTAAAACCTTCTAACTTTTACATTCCATTCCCATTGAAATAAAGGCCAATGTTTCCTTTGCCTTCCTGATTGCCTGCTGAACTTGCAAGCTGGCTTTTTGTGATTATATGGATGAGAGGGGAGAGGACATTGCTCAGTCAGAATCATTCACCCTGTACTCCTTCATCCTGCAGCTTTGGAGGAGATTTATTTTGCACAGGGACCAGTGCAGGAGCAGCAACACAATGACAGAGAGCAAGGCAGAGACTGCCAGCAGTATATCTGACAGTGCCTTAGGATGTGCAGGCATACCTGAAAATGTCAGACAGACAGTGCCTGGAGATAGTTTACCTCTCCAGGATGACAGTCACAGAACTGTGTACTCTGGTGCTAATTGATGTGCATCAACAGACATAGTAGGCACATTATGCTAGTAGTCAGTATTGAAGATTGTTGCAGTTTTTTTATTTTCTAAGCAGCCAATCCCTTCCAGGGACAGCTCTGGTATCTCATAAGTAACCTCCTGCATCAAGGAAGAGACAATTGTGTTGTACAAGAGTACCAGAGAAATCCTAAAATTGCAGGATGATGACAGCAGGCAGACAGGACAATTGGTCTTTTCATGTTGTAATGCACAGCACCAACGTTCCCATCAATGCACTAGTGAGCAGCAGTCTGTGGTTATTAACAGTAAGTGATTCTTTTGCCTCAATGTACAGCTCATTGATGATCATAAAAGCAAATTATGTTCAATATCCTGGCAGTAGGCTCAACGCCCACGCATGTCAACATTTGTAGATGTCACACATTCATGCCAATACTATATGTCTAGGTGATATGTTGTTCCCTCTTCAAACAGGTTTGAAGGTGCCCATCAGAAAGCTTCATGATGAGGCATGAGAGGACATCAATGCTTGTCTCAGCACAATAAAGACCTGAGGGAGAAAGTCTACATTAAGACACAAAAACCAGGAACAGTAACAGGCTGTTCGAGCCTGCTCCACCAGTCAATATGATCATGGCTACTCCTGCATCACATTGCCATATCCCCACTTACTCCCCATACTCCTTGATGCATTAAAATCTAAAATTCATCTGTCTCTCTTTCTTCTGTCTGCTAAAGGTGCCCCTCTGCTGCCTCGATTGTCTCTGTGTCCCTTCTCCAATATAACCTGGTAAAGGTGTCACAGAGAGATGTTGTATAGTGTCCACTGATTCACATGGCCATGCTGAGGAGCTGCACTCTAGATGTCCTACAACAGACTGTGGTCTTGTGAGTCACTGCCTCCTTCAGCTGTATCCGTACAACTGTGTGGTATGCACCAGATTGTGACTCTGGGCTGGCATACAAAGAGGCCCCGCCTTGATGATTGTGCCTGTGTTGGTATTGGCTGCCATGATCAGGTGTAATGCTGCCCACAGAGACAGCAGGGCTGCCACTCTGTGAGGAGAGATCTGGCAATACACACGGGGCTGCTGTGTGTTTGAGATGGCATCGACTCGATGGGCCTTTGGGGCGTCTTTTGAACTGTACGATCCTATGAAAACATTGAATGTTTTCAGGAAGGAGTCAGATATAGTTCTAAAGGAAATGGTGGGAAAGCAGGGAACAGGGTACTAAGTTGGATGATCAGCCATTGAATGATGGAGCTGCCTCGAAGGGTGAAATGGACTACTCCTGTTCCTCTTTTCTATGTATCCGACTATTTCTAATAAATTGACTCAGGCCCTTCTGCCAAATGATAGACCTTTAAGAAACATATGGGAAACAAACAGAATTTTACATAACCTGATCTCTTGGCTCCCTTCAGTTGTCTTAAACATACTAGACACAGACTGGTGGATGTTTTAATAGAAACACTTGTACAATGAAAGGGGAGTGGCCAGTTCTCCCAGCTCAGCTTTTTCTCTGGTTTGGTTTGGGTTCAGAGCTGTTCGGCAGTCAGTTTCGAGGCTGCTGGATAGAAGAAGGTATTCCATGCTGGATCTTTCGGCCATCTCTCTCTCTCTCGTGTAAGACCCTATGTTTGATTTTACCTTTTTTTCTGCTCAGGGATGTTTATGGGAAGTGTAGCAGGAATTTGAAACAGCATCATTAAGTTGAGATAATCTGTTGGTTTTTCGAATAAGTTTAATTATTCTGTTCTGCTTTGTTTGTGTTTCATTTGGTAAGTTTGCAAATTACTTCTGTTTTGTTTAAAACTAAGAGGTTGGGCCAGCTGCATCACTTCTGGAATGTCCACCTAACACCTGCTTGAAACAACTAGCAACGTTAGGGTCCAGGCTAATTTCTTGAAATGTTTTGAGAGGGTTTGGTCTGGTCTATAACCTGCACAGAAAGTGTTCATCCAGGCTGCTTTGTCACCACCTTCAAACTTCAAAAGTTCCACCATCTGGAAGGACAGGGGGACACCAATAGATGTTTGCTCCCCTTCAAGCCATTCATTATCCTGACTTAGAAATATATCACCATTCCTTCACTGGTACTGGGTCCAAATTCTAGATCTTTTTCCTGAACAGCACGGCACTTATGCCCACTCACCATGCACTGCAGCAGTTCAAGAAGGTGGTTCCGAATCACCTTTACAAGAGCAATGTCAATATTTTAAGAGTAGGTTTTTGGAACTTTCTTCCAGAAGTGGCAGTGGATGCTGAATCAGCTGTTTTTTTTAATCTGAGAATTGTTTTGTTAAGTAAAGGTATTAAGGGATTTGGTCATAGCATATGAAGTTAGGCCACAGATCAATCATGATCTCATTGAATAGTTGAACAGGCCCAAGGGGCTGAATGGCCTACTCCTGTTCCTAAATAATGATGGGGAATAAATGCTGGTCCAGCCAAAGATGCCCACATTGTATGAAGGAAGATATTAGAAGGGGAGGGGGGATTTGAACCAAATCACTGAAGTGTTAGCTTATTGATATCACCACTGTGCCATCATCTGCTCCAGGAAATAGGACCTTTCACAGCATCGTAGAATAGTTATACTGAGGATTGAGGCTATTCAGCCCAATGTATGCATACTCTCTCTCTGCAAGACAGCACACCAGTCACTTCTCTGTAGCCTTGCAATACTTTCTGTTCAGGTATTTATCTAATTTTCATTTGAAAGCTACAATTGTATCTACTTCCAGACCACACCCTCAGACTGTGCGTTCCAGATCATAATGTTCTAACTGAGGCTGGAGGAGTGGACTGTTGCTCTAATTCCTCTACTCTCTGAGGCACACCATTAAATAAAAACAGAAGCAGAAAGGGCTGGAGAAACTAATTTGGTCTGCAAGCATGTGTGGAAAGAGGAATAGAGTTAACGTTTCAAACCCATCATGGCTAGTCTTCAAGCTGTGATCACCAGTTATGTAACTTCTAGGAAGCTTTGCTAAAATAACCTCCAAAGTTCATAGTGAACATTCAATGACCTCTTTTAAAGAAGCCATTCCAGGCATATCCACGAAACATAAAATTAATTCCGTTTTTGTGAACACTTCAAGACATAACATCTCTGAGCACTATTGAATATAAAGTGTTTTCAAATCAGTAACGAGTCACTATGTAAAACAAAAAAGTTCTTCTTCATTATTGCAATTTCATCCTTTATACCAGGCACCTTTGGTTCTTGCCACATCCCCCAGTAGGAAGTGTCTGTACTTTCTAATCTATCCAGATGCCTCATGCTTTTAAACACCTCCAAGTAGTCTTGTTTTCCGGATAGAGAATAAGTCCCCAGCTTCTCCAGTCCAACATAACCTCAGAACTCCCCAAAGCATGTTACAGCCATCAAAGTACTTCTTGAAGTGTAGTTACTGTTGTTAAGTGACAGCCTGTGAAGAGAAAAAGCTTTATGATGATTTATCTTTATGTGTAATCTGTCCTTGCTTCTCTGCTTAAGTCAGAAATCAACAAAAATCAATTAAGTAAAAAGATATATTGGATTGTCCTTCAGCTTAATGGAATTTTTACAGATCATTGCAAAAGATATGACATCGTCTCCACCCCTATCCTCAACCGCAATTGTTGTTGTAAACTAAGATTCTGAGAGATAACTACATTCATCATAGTCAAGGGAATCATGCACTTGTATAGATGAAATGTAAAAGCCAACTGGTAATGTCACTGGACCAGATCCAGTGGGCCTAGATGCTGGAGATAATACTCTGTGGGCAAAGCCCAACAAGGCACTTTGTTTTCCAAGATGGCGGCGAGTAGGTGGACTGATCTGGGGCTTGTCTGATTCCGTCGGTTTTCTTTCTCTTTCTCTTTGTCTTTTTACTTCCTTTCTCTGCAGCTGTTTTTCTTTTTTTTGCTTCATTTTCCTTTCTTTTAAGTCTGGAGAGTGACGGGTGAGGGAGGAGGCCTCTGGCGGTGATGGCAACACCAGAATGAGCCAAACACACCTCCACCCCAGCCGATGGTCTCTCAGCAAGCAAGGAGGAACTCCCCAGGATGACTATCTGGCTGGGACATGCATGCTAGCCGAGGCTCTATGTCCATGGTTAGGTCCGGTAGCCTGAAGGAGGGGATGCAGTGGTCTCGGCACAGCGTGACGCTCTCCTGGTATCACAGTTTTGTTCTGGATGGGAGGTCATGTCCAGGCATGGAGGTCTCATCCCCATATGAAGATATTCTTCATCTTTAGCCTCCAGGTATTCCAGCTGCCCATTAGGTGGTCTTGTCCAGAAGTGGCGATCTTGGAGCAGCATGGAGGTCTTTTTCTGGTGAAGGCTTTCTGCCCAGTTTTCCAGCTGCCCATCAGGTGGTCTCATCCAGGAGTTAAAAATCACACAATACCAGGTTATAGTCCAATAGGTTTATTTGGAAGCACTAGCTTTCGAAGCGCTGCTTCTTCATCATGTGGTTGTGGACCTGATCAAGAAGCAGCACCTCGAAAGCTAGTGCTTCCAAGTAGATCTGTTGGACTATAACCCGGTGTTGTGTGATTTTTAACTTTGTCCACCCCAGTCCAACACGGCTCCTCCAAGCTATGTCAATCAGGAGTGGCGGTCTTGACGTAGCATGGTGGTCTGTTTCTGGTGAAGACTTCCTTCCTAGTGTTCCCGCAGCCCAGTATGGTGGTCTTGTCCTAAATGGCTGCTGCACCTTCAGGATATTCCATCGTTCTTTAATCAGCTTTCCCCAAGCCCACTGCACCATAATGAACTTTGTCTTCTTTTGACATACTTCCTTATTATTTTATATAACTTGTGTCATTGATGTAGGCGCCATGTGGAGTGAGTTATAAAACTTTTCACCGTATTTTTCATGTAAAAGTACATGTGCAATAAATTTCTGTTCTATTCTATTCTAGTCATAGAGATGTACAGCATAGAAACAGACCCTTCGGTTCAACTCATCCATGCTGACTAGATATCCCAACCTAATCTAGTCCCATTTGCCTGCACTTGGCCAATATCCCTCTCATGCCTTTCAATTCATGTACCCATCCAGATGCCTTTTAAATGCTGCAATTGTACCAGTCCACCACTTCCTCTGGCAGCTCATTCCATACACACACCACTCTCTGCATGGAAACATTGCCCCTTAGGTCCCTTTTAAATTTTTCCCCTCTCACCCTAAACCTATGCTGTCTAGTTCTGGATTCTCCCATCCCAGGGAAAATACCTTGTTGGTTTATCCTATCCATGCCCCTCCTGATTTTATAAACCTCTACACAGTCACATCTTCGCCTCCAACTCTCCAGGGAAAACCCCCCCAGGCTATTCAGCATTCCCCTCTAGCTCAAATCCTTCAACCCTGCCAACATCTTTGTAAATCTTTTCTGAACCCTTTATATTCCAAAAGTGGCGTAACCAATGTCCTGTATAGACCTCCCAACTCTTATACTCAATACTTTGATCAAATCCTCCAACCCTGCCAACATCTTTGTAAATCTTTTCTGAACCCTTTATATTCCAAAAATGGCATAACCAATGTCCTGTATAGACCTCCCAACTCTTATACTCAATACTTTGACCAATAAAGGAAAGCATACTAAATGCCTCTTCACTCTCCTATCTACCTGAGACTCCACTTTCAAGAAACTATGAACCTGCACTCCAAAGTTTCTTTGTTCAGCAACACTCTCCAGGACCTTACCATTGGTCCTTCTAAAATGCATCATCTCACATTTATCCACATTAAACTCCATCCGTCACTCCTCAGCCCATTGGCCTATTCTATTCTATTCGAGATTGTTCTACCTTGTGGCATTTAACTTCAATTGAAAGTTAGTCTCAGGAATGATAACCTTGAGGTATTATCAATTGTTGAAAAAATCCATTTGTTTCACTAAAGTCTTTTAGGGAAGGAAATATCCATTTGTTAGCTGGTCTGTATATTTCTAAAAATTGATTCATTCTTTAGATGTAGGTATCACTGACTGGGTCAGCATTTCTAATTGGAGTTACAAGGAGGCCAAATCAGGTATAGATGGCAGACTTTCCTTCCCGGAATAATATGAGTGAAACAACTTTTTTTTTCCACAACAATCAACAATGGTTGCCATTAGGCAAGCTTTTTATTCTTGATTTTTATTGAATTTTTGTTTCCCCATCTGCCTTGGCAGGATTTAAACCCACATGTCCAGAACATTGGTCTGAGCTTCTAGATTGCTACTCCAGTGACATTACCACCAGACCACTGCCTTCACCACCTTGGACTCCAGATCCACGACAATGTGAGGGGCTTTCAACTTGCTTTTGAAATGGCCTAGTAATCAGAGAAGGGAAACAAATGTCAATGACATCCAATTTCCATGAAAGAATGATGATAAAGAAAAGCCATAAAATCCATAACTGGGTGATGGGACTGGAGGAAGATTCCATTGCAGCCTGACCATAACATTGTTAGGTCCATTTCTTTTCACTTTGTGATCTGTTCCTCAGCATCACGTTCATCTGGGTACGCAAGTGAACTTCAGAGCAGAGAGAGCAAAATTGCCATGAAAATAGATTGACAATGAAATTTAAAAGACATTAAATAATTCTCCAAGTTACAAACTGTGTTCAATGTTGTTTTTAAGATTGTTCATGGATAATGCAAGGCAACTACAATGTCATTTTTAATTAGTGAACCAACCCTTGGGCAAGCTTGGGATCTGTCTAATGCTCCAGCTGAAATTCTGCTGCGTTATTCATCAAAGATTTCCTGTATAATAGCTGAATAATTTCCATTCATTATCATTTTACTCAATTGGATACTTTGGGAACTATGTTGTTTAGCACAGGCATCTAAAGAAAAACTTCAAAAATTTTACATGGAACATTATTGTGCAAATGCACTAAACATATTACTTTCAAATGCTTTGTCAATATTGTTGCTAGACTTTAGTCCCACTGTTTTCCTCACCTGAAAGCAGTGATATTTCAAATTGTAAGAGTATATTTTTTCTTAAACTGATTTAAAATGTCAGTGCGTATCATACATTTTAATATTCCATCTCCAAATTATGCAGTATATATTTTATCGGCGCTAAACATTCATTACTTTCTGAAGACATGGAAACAATAGATAATAAACAATAGGTGCAGGAGTAGGCCGTTCTGCCCTTCGAGCCAGCACCACCATTCACTATGATCATGGCTGATCATCCTTAATCAGTATCATGTTCCTGCCTTATCTCCATAACCCTTGATTCCATTATCCTTGAGAGCTCTATCCAACTCTTTCTTAAATGAATCCAGAGACTGGGCTTCCATTGCCCTCTGGGGCACAGCATTCCACATGTTTCCTGCCTCCAGAGTGTCCAATCCTTTAATAATCTTATATGTCTCAATCAAATCCCCTCTCAGTCTTCTAGACTCAAGGATATACAAGCCCAGTCACTCCAGTCTTACAGCGTAAGGTAGTCCTGCCATTCCAGGAATTGACCTCGTGAACCTACGCTGCACTCCCTCAATCGCCAGAATGTCTTTCCTCAAATTTGGAGACCAGAACTGCACACAATATTCCATGTGTGGTCTCACCAGTGCCCTGTACAGCTGCAGAAGAACCTCTTTGCTTCTATAATCAATTCTTCTTGTTATGAAGGCCAGCATGCTATTAGCCTTCTTTACTACCTGTTGTACCTGCATGCTTACCTTCATTGACTGGTGTACAAGAACACCCAGATCTCTCTGTACTGCCCCTTTACATAAATTGATTCCATTTAGGTAGTAATCTGCCTTCCTGTTCTTACCACCAAAGTGGATTACCATACATTTATCCACATTAATCTGCATCTGCCATGCATCTGACCACTCACCTAACCTGTCCAGGTCACCCTGTAATCTCTTAACATCCTCCTCACATTTCACCCTGCCACCCAGCTTAGTATCATCAGCAAATTTGCTAATGTTATTACTAATACCATCTTCTATATCATTAACATATATTGTAAAAAAACTGTGGTCCCAGCACTGATCCCTGTGGTAACCCACAGTCACTGCCTGCCATTCCGAAATGGAGCCGTTTATCACTATTTGTTTCCTGTCAGCCAACCAACTTTCAATCCAAGTTAGTACTTTGCCCCCAATACCATGTGCCCTAATGTTGCTCACTAACCTCCTATGTGGGACTTTATCAAAAGCTTTCTGAAAGTCCAGGTACACTACATCTACTGGATCTCCCCCGTACAACTTCAGAGTTACATCCTCAAAAAATTCCAGAAGATTAGTCAAGCATGATTTCACCTTCATAAATCCATGCTGACTCTGACCTATCCTGTTACTACTATCCAGATGTGCAGTAATTTCATCCTTTATAATAGACTCCAGCATCTTTACCACCACTGAGGTCAGACTAACTGGACTATAATTTTCTGCTTTCTCTCTCCCACCTTTCTTAAAAAGTGGTACAACATTAGCCACCCTCCAATCCGCAGGAACTGATCCCGAATCTATCAAACTCTGGAAAATAA
>NC_057711.1:16056928-16130868 GCF_004010195.1 Chiloscyllium plagiosum | reverse complement strand
TGTATTATGGTCACTACTTTCCAATGGCTCCTTCACTTCGAGGTCCCTGATCAATTCTGGTTCGTTGCACAATATCAGATCCAGAATTGCCTTCTCCCTGGTCAGCTCCAAAACCAGCTATTCTAAGAATCCATCTCTGAGGCACTCCACAAAGTCTCTTTCTTGAGGTTCAATACCATCCTGATTCTCCCAGTCTACCTGCATGTTGAAATCCCCCATAACAACTGTAGTAACATCTTTGCGACAGGCCAATTTCAGCTCCTGATTTAACTTACATCTGACATCCAGACTACTGTTTGGGGGCCTGTAGATAACTCCCAAGAGGGTCTTTTTAGCCTTAGAATTTCTCAGCTCTATCCATACTGATTTTGCATCCCCTGATTTTAGGTCCCCCCGCGCAAGGGACTGAATATCATCCCTTACCAACCCCACCCCCTCTGCCCGTCAATCTGTCTTTACATTGGGCAAAACACCCACGCAAAGCCTAACCACGCTGTTGCTTTCAGATGCCAAGCGTGCTGTTTCTGCCAGGCCTTATGACATGAACTTGCATTTATATATCACTTTTAATGGAGTGGAACATGCCCAAAATGTGAATATGTGAATAACTCTTTGCAAGAGGCTTATTATAAGGAAACAATAGGACAGATAATCAAACATTTAGTCTGAGAGGTAAATTTTAAGAGAAGACTTAAAGGAGGAGAGAGAGTTGGAATTAGAAATGCATTTACAGAGGGGATTCCACAGCTGTGGTCAATAGCAACTGAAAACACAACTGCACATGGTAGAGAATGGGAAGCTGGGGTTATACACAATGCTGTGATTGTAGGGTCAGAGACCTCAGAGGGATGTATGGGTTGTAGAAAGTTACAGAGATTGGGAGTGACAAGACTTTGGAGGGATTCATAGAATTTCAGAGATGAACTACCACCACATACAGTATCAGGCAGTGAATTCCAGATCTTATCCATACACTGCATAATCAGGTCTTTGCTCACGTAATGTAGTCTTTGCTGAATGATTTTTTTGTCACATGTATTTTACAGTGAGAGAAAACAGTAAAATGCAGCGAAACATGTTTCCACTGTTGCCATGTTCAGGAGGTTCCATTTTGAATAGTTTAAGAATAAGTAAAAAACAAAAAGCTGTAGTTGAAAGATAGTCCATCAGTCCTGAGCCAACTCATCATCACCCACGCCTGTGCTGCCATCCCTCCTCCATGGCAAGGCCACTGGCTAAATCAGACTCAACTAATGTTCAGGCACCATCTTTTGCCGCTGGGCCCATTCTCCTTCACTACCACCTCACCGTCACCTGCACTAGATCCACCAACGTTAGAGTCACATCTCTCACTGCTTCACCCATCTCATTAATGTTGCTGAGGTAATAGACAATAGGTGCAGGAGTAGGCCATTCTGCCCATCGAGCCTGCACCACCATTCATTATGATCATGGCTGATCATCCTCAATCAGTCCTTCCGCCACTGCTTGACCACTGCCAGCACCGCACCCAACAAATGACAAAGTTGCCAATTCTCAGGCCTTGGCCTACCTCACCAATGTCAACTCCTCTGTTGTAGCAGCTGCCAATATGGATACCGCATCCCATTCTCGCCCTAGAACTGTAAGTGAGGGCTCACTCATGTCTGCTCTGGGCCCACTCACTGCCACCACAAGGTCCCTCTAGTTCATGCTGGGCTCACTCATTACCACCACACGGTCCCCTAGTCAATGCTGGGCCCACTCACCGCTGCCACAAGGTCCCTCTAGTCCATGCTGGGCCCACTCACTGCCACCACAAGGTCCCTCTAGTCCATGCTGGGCCCACTCACTGCCGCCACAAGGTCTCAGATGGGCTCATTCATTGCCACCACAAGGCCCCTTTGGACCATGCTGGGCCCACTCATTGCCACCACGAGTCCATGCTGGGATCTCTCAATATTGCTGATGCTGTCTGAGCTCAGGGCAAGAGACAATTAAAGGAAGAGAGGAGAAGACAAAACAAGAAAAGAGAAAAAAAGAAAAGTGGTCAGAGTGCACAAGCCCTATGTCAGAAGCTCTACACTGCCACCATCTTGCTGTCATTTGTTATTAATATTATTCACTATTATTATTCATGTTCACTGCACCATTCAACTGGAGGAAGAGCACTCACAATGCCTTTAAGAAGGGAGTTCCAGGATTTTGTCCTTGTGACATTAAGGAAACAGTGATGCACTTACAAGCCAGTATCATGTATTTCTTGAAGGGCAAGTTGCAAATGATGGTATTACCATGCATCTATTACTCTTGGTCATCCAAGTGGTAGAGGTCACCAGTTTAAATGGTGCTGTTGGCACAGCCTTGGTGAGATGCAGTGTACCTTGCAAATGGTACACCCCACTCCCATTATATCTTGGTTGGGAAGAGAGTGAATATTGTACCTATTAGATGGTGTGCCAGTCAAGTGAGCTGCTTTGACTTGGATGGTATCGAGCATCTTACATGCTGCTGGAGCTGCACCCATCCGGGCAGCTGGAGAATATTCAAGGACTGTCTTTACTTGGTTAAAAATCACACAACACCAGATTATAGTCCAACCAGTTTAATTGGAAGCACACTAGCTTTCGGAGCGACGCTCCTTCATCAGGTGATAGTCACCTGATGAAGGAGCGTCGCTCTGAAAGCTAGTGTGCTTCCAATTAAACCAGTTGGACTATAACCTGGTGTTGTGTGATTTTTAACTTTGTACACCCCAGCCCAAAACCGGCATCTCCAAATCATGTCTTTACTTGAGCCTTGCAGATTGTGGACATATGTTGAGAACTCATAGGGTGGATTACTCACGACACGTTTCACAGCGTCTGACCTGCCTGAAGTACTGACAGTATTCTTATGAGTTGTCCAATGTAGTTCTTTGTTAAGTACCAGAATTTGACAGTGCGAGATTCAATGATGGTAATGCCTTGAATTTGCTGAGAGGTGCAAGGGAGGAGCAAAGGACTTCTGGGAAGTCATATATTTGTGTGGTTGCATTACCTGAAACATACTCAGGCAGTGTCTCCCACCCGTCCTCCTCCTCCTCTAACCAAAAAAAAAGGTTCTGTGGTAAGGTAACGAGTTTATTTTTTATTCCTTATTTTTCAACAGTCTCTTTAGGAATTTAGAATAGTGGGAATGGCTGTGAGGGCAGTTGAATGTTCCTCCTGCAGAATGTGGGAGGTAAGGGTCACCACTCGTGTCAAAGGGAACCGGCAGGCAGTGCATGGATCCCCTGTGGCCATTTCCCTCAACAATAAGTATACTGTTTTGGATACTGTTGGGGGAGAGGGGGGAACTAACCAGGGGAAAGCAGTGGGGCACAGGGCTCTGGCACAGAGTCTGTACCTGCTGCTCAGAAGGGAAGGGGGAAGAGGAGCAGAGCAGTAGTCATTGGGGACTCCATAGTTAAGGGAACAGATAGGAGGTTCTGTGCGGACAAGAGAGACTCACGGTTGGTGTGTTGCCTCCCAGGTGCCAGGGTTTGTGATGTCTCTGATTGTGTTTTTGGGATTCTAAAGGAGAGGGGGAGCAGCCCCAAGTCGTAGTCCACATAGGCACCAATGACATAGGTAGGAAGAGAGATGGGGATTTAAGGCAGAAATTCAGGGAGCTAGGATGGAAGCTTAGAGCTAGATGAACAGAGTTGTCGTCTCTGGTTTGTTACCGTGCCATGTGCTGGTGAGGCGAGGAATAGGGAGAGAGAGGAGTTGAACACGTGGCTACAGGGATGTTGCAGGAGGGGGAATTTTGGAATCTTGGATAATTGGGGCTCTTTCTGAGGTAGGTGGGACCTCTGCAAGCAGGATGGTCTTCACCTGGACCAGAAGGGTACCAACATCCTGGGGGGGATATTCGCTAAGGCTATTGGGGCGGGTTTAAACTAATCCAGAAGGAGGATGGGAACCAAAATTGTAGTTCGAGTATAGAAAAGGTTGAGAGTAGGGAGGACCAAAATCAAGTTTCAGGGACACAAGATGACACCAGCAAGCAAGAAGTTGGTTTGAAGTGTGTCTACTTCAACGCCAGGAGCATCCGGAATAAGGTGGGTGAACTTGCAACATGGGTTGGTACCTGGGACTTCGATGTTATGGCCATTTCGGAGACATGGATAGAGCAGGGACAGGAATGGTTGTTGCAGGTTCCAGGGTTTAGATGTTTCAGTAAGAACAGAGAAGATGGTAAAAGAGGGGGAGGTGTGGCATTGTTGGTCAAGGACAGTATCACAGTTACAGAAAGGATGTTTGGGGACTCGTCAACTGAGGTAGTATGGGCTGAGGTTAGAAACAGGAAAGGAGAGGTCACCCTGTTGGGAGTTTTCTATAGGCTTCCGAATAGTTCCAGAGATGTAGAGGAAAGGATAGCAAAGATGATTCTCGATAGGAGTGAGAGAGACAGGATAGTTGTCATGGGGGACTTCAACTTTCCAAATATTGACTGGGAACACTATAGTGCAAGTATTATAGATGGTTCAGTTTTTGTCCAGTGTGTGCAGGAGGGCTTCCTGACACAGTATATAGACAGGCAAACAAGGGGCGAAACCACATTAGATTTGGTACTGGGTAATGAGCCTGGCCAGGTGTTAGACTTGGAAGTGGGTGAGTACTTTGGTGATAGCGATCACAATTCTGTTATGTTTACTTTAGTGATAGAAAGGGAAAGGTGTATATCACCGGGCAAGAGTTTTAGCTGAGGGAAAGGCAATTACGATGAGATTAGAGCTGAAAATGTGTTGCTGGAAAAGCGCAGCAGGTCAGGCAGCATCCAGGGAACAGGAGAATCGACGATGAGATTAGGCAAGATTTAGTAAGCATAGGTTGGGGAAGGAAACTGCAGGGGATGGGCATATTAGAAATGTGGAGCTTATTCAAGGAAAAGCTCCTGTGTGTCCTAGATAAGTATGTACCTGTCAGGCAGGGAGGAAGCTGAAGAGTGCAGGAGACGTGGTTTACGAAGGAAGTGGAATCTCTGGTCAAGAGGAAGAAGAAGGCTTATGTTAGGATGATGTGAAGGCTCAGTTAGGGTGCTTGCGGTTACAAGGTAGCCAGGAAAGACCTAAAGAGAGAGCTCAGAAGAGCCAGGAGGAGACATGAGAAGTTGTTGGCGGATAGGACCAGGGTAAACCCTAAGGCTTTCTATAGGTATTTAAGGAACATAAGAATGACGAGAGTAAGATTAGGGCTAATCAAGGATAGTAGTGGGAAGTTGTGTGTGGAGTCAGAGGAGATAGGAGAAGCACTTAATGAATATTTTTCAACAGTATTCACTCTAAAAAATGACAATGTTGTTGAGGAGATTACTGATACAGGCTACTAGACTAGGTGTGATTGAGGTTCACAAGGATGAGGTATTAGAAATCTTGCAGAGTGTGAAAATAGATAAGTCCCCTGGGCCGGATGGGATTTATCCTAGGATCCTCTGGGAAGCCAGGGAGGAGATTGCTGAGCCTTTGTCATTGATCTGTAAATCTGTAAATTGTCGACAGGAATAGTGCCAGAAGAGTGGAAGATAGCAAATGTGGTTCCCTTGTTCAAGAAGGGGAGTAGAGACAACCCTGGTAATTATAGACCAGTGAGCCTTACTTCAGTTGTTGGTGAGGTGTTGGAAAAGGTTATAAGAGATAGGATTTCTAATCATCTAGAAAATAATAATTTGATTAGGGTAGTCAGCACGGTTTTGTGAAGGGTAGGTCGTGCCTCACAAACTTTATTGAGTTCTTTGTGAAGGTGACCAAACAGTTGGATGAGAGTAAATCAGTTGATGTGGTGTATATGGATTTCAGCAAGTTGTTCGATATGGTTCCCCACAGTAGTCTATTGTATAAAATGCGGAGGAATGGGATTGTGGGAGATATAGCAGTTTGGATCAATAAGTAGCTTGCTGAAAGAAGACAAAGGGTGGTGGTTGATGGGAAATATTCATCCTGGAATCCAGTTACCAGTGGTGTACCACAAGGGTCAGTGTTGGGTCCACTGCTGTTCATCATTTTTATAAACGACCTGGATGAGGGCATAGAATGGTGGGTTAGTAAATTTGCAGACGACACTAAGGTTGGTGGAGTTGTGGATAGTGACGAAGGATGTTGTAGGTTACAGAGAGACATAGATAAGCTGCACAGCTGGGCTGAGAGGTGGCAAATGGAGTTTAATGCGGACAAGTGTGAGGTGATTCACTTTGGTCGGAGTAACCGGAATGCAAAGTACTGGGCTAATGGTAAGATTCTTGGTAGTGTAGATGAGCAGAGATATCTCGGTGTCCATGTACACAGATCCTTGTAAGTTGCCACCCAGGCTGACAGGGTTGTTAAGAAGGCTTACAGTGTTTTAGCTTTTATTAATACAGGGATCAAGTTCCAGAACCATGAGGTTATGCTGCACAAAACTCTGGTGCAGCCGCACTTGGAGTTTTGTGTACAGTTCTGGTCACCGCATTATAAGAAGGATGTGGAAGCTTTGGAAAGGTGCAGAGGAGATTTACTAGGATGTTACCTGGTATGGAGGGAAGGTCTTATGAGAAAAGGCTGAGGGACTTGAGGTTGAGAGGTGACTTAATAGAAACATATAAGATAATCAGAGGGTTAGATGGAGTGGACAGGGAGAGCCTTTTTCCAAGTATGGTGACAGTGAGCACAAGGGGGCATAGCTTTAAATTGAGGGGTGATGGATATAGGACAGATGTCTGCGGTAGCTTCTTTACTCAGAGAGTAGTAAGGGTATGGAATGCTTTGCCTGCAATGGTAGTAGATTCGCCAGCTTTAAGTGCATTTAAGTCATCATTGGACAAGCATATGGACGTACATGGTATAGTGTAGGTTAAATGGATTTCAGATTGGTATGACAGGTCGGCACAACATCGAGGGCCGAAGGGCCTGTACTGCGCTGTAATGTTTTGTGAATGCCAAGGAGTGATGGTTAGTTTCTATCTTGTTGGAGCTGGTCATTGCCTGACATTTGCGTGCCATGCACATTATGTGGAAATGATCATCTCAAGCCTGAATTCTCTCCAGGCCTGAATTCTTTTCCTGCATTTGGAAAAAGTCTGCTTCAATACTTGAGGTCCATAAAAGGGTCTGAGCATTGTGCAAACATCAGTGAATGTCACAACCTCTGACCTTATGATGGAGTGAAAATGGAGCATCTGAAGATGGAGCATCTGAAGATGATTGGACCTGGGATACTACCCCAAGGAATTCCTGTAGAGGTGTCCTGGAGATGGGTTGACTGACGTCCAACAATGCGGAGGTGGGTACTGCAGATGCTGGAGATTAGAGTCAAGCTGCCTTCTTAGCTGCCTTCTCCCCAACCTTACCCCCCCCTCCCATTTGTCTTTTCACCCCCGAGGCTCCCAGTCTCGTTCCTGATGAGGGGCTTTTGCCCAAAACATTGGTTTTCCTGCTCCTTGGATGCTACCTGGCCTGCTGTGTTTTTCCAGGACCACTCTAATCTTGACTTCCAACAGTAGCAGCCATCTTCCTTTGTGCTAGATATGACTCCGATAGAGAAGTTTTCCCCTGATTTCCATTGACTCCAGTTTTGCTAGAGCTCTCAGATACCACATTTGATCAAATGCTGCCTTGATATCTAGGATCATTACACTCACATACTCTCTTCTATTCAGCTCATGCTTAAACAAAACCTACAATGAAGTCAGGAGCTGTGTGCCTGCAAAATCAAATTAAACATCAGCAAACAATTGTTGCTTTTGTAAGTGCAACTTCACAGCATTTACACGATCCCTTCTGTCAATTTGCTGTTGATGGAGAATAGACTGAGAGGACAGTAACTGACTGGGTTGGATTTGCACTGCTTTTTGCACATTGGACATACCTGGGTAATTTTCCACATTGACAGGTAAATGCTGTGCAGGTAGATTGAAACTATACTGTTATAGCTTCGATGAGAACATGGCTTATTCTGAGTCACAAGTCTTCAGTACCATTCGAGAAATATAAATTAGATTAGACTCCCTCCGGTGTGGAAACAGGCCCTTCAGCCCAACAACTCCACACCAACCCTCCAAAGGGTAACCCACCCAGACCTATTTTCCTCTGACTAATGCACCTAACATTATGGCCAATTTAGCATGGCCAATCCACCTGACCTGCACACCTTTGGATTGTGGGAGGAAACCGGAGCACCCGGAGGAAACCCATGCAGACACGGGGAGAATGTGCAAACTCCACACGGACAGTCTGTCTGCCCGAGTCTGGAAACGAACCTGGGGCCCTGGTGCTGTGAGGCAGCAGTGTTAACCACTGTGCCACCCATACAGTAACCTTAACATTGTCAGCATCTTCAACCATTTCTTGACATGATGCAAAATGCATAAAACTGTCTGAAAACTGTCAACTATGAAGTGCCAGGGATCTCAGGAGGAGTCTAACATGAATCATCCATTTAACATATCTGACTGAAAAGATTTGCAAATGCTTCAGACTTGCCTTTTGCACTGATGTGCCTGGCTTCCCTCTTATTAAGGATGGGGATGTTTGTACAGACTCCTGTTCCTGTTAGTTGTTTCATTTTCCTCCATCATTCATCGATGTATGTGGCAGGACAGCAGAAATTGGACCAGATCCACTAGTTGGGCAGTACTTAACTCTATCACATACCATTTACATTGTTAAGGCATGCAAGCAGTCCTTGTGTAGTTTTGTCAGAATGGGTGCCTTATTTTTAGATCTATCTGATGCTGCTCTTGGCATGCCCTCCTACACATCTGCAAGGTTACTCACTCTCTCTGCCCAGAAGGGGAACACTTATGTAGGATACTATGCAAAGATAAAAAAAAGAGCTTTATGTGAGGGATCAAGAGCTTTAAAATTTACTTTCTTATCAATGAAAGCTTAGCCATCGAAAAAATTAGTTTATTTTTAAAATGATAAAATCCATAAGGCCTGATCACTAAGGGGCTCCTGTCTGTCCTTACAGCAAGTACAGAATCCCTAAAAAGAGAAATTTGCTTCTAAACTTCCAGAGTAGCAGCATTTTCTTTTTTGCAAACTGTCAGGAAGAATATCATTCTGCAGTAGTTTATAGGATCAGTTTATGTTAATGATTCTGGACATTAGATTAGATTAGATTCCCTACAGGGTGGAAACAGGCCCTTCGACCCAACAAGTCCACACCGACCCTCCGAAGAGTAACCCACCCAGACCCATTTCTCTCTGACCAAAGCACCTAACACTATGATCAATTTAGCATGACCAATTCACCTAAACCTGCCCATCTTTGGACTTTGGGAGGAAACCGGAGCACCCGGAGGAAACCCACGCAGACACAGGGAGAATGTGCAAACTCCACACAGACAGTCATCTGAGGCCGGAATCGAACCTGGGACCTTGGTGCTAACCACTCAAATGAATTTTTTACATGTTAGCTTAACTCAAGGATGATGTCCTAATCTTAAAATAAATACTCATTATTGATTATAACAAAAATGACCAGCATGAGTTCTTGCAGCTTAGTTTCCCTGGAAAAAATAAGACCCAGACTGTTATGCAGAGGAAAGCAGTTTTTTTTCTTCGAAACAACAAACACTTTCTTGTTTAGAAATTATCAATGATCCAAGTCATTTATAATTGCACAGCAGTTCAGGCAGCACCCGAGGAGCAGTAAAATTGATGTTTCGGGCAAAAGCCCTTCATCAGGAATGTCTGAACTGTTGTGCTTTTCTAGCATCTCTAATCCAGAATCTGGTTTCCAGCATCTGCAGTCATTGCTTTTACCAAGTCATTTATAATTCAGGCACAAAATAAAAAATTAGTTACACAACCTCAACAATCACTACAAAAACCAAAGCATGTATTGAATCTTTTTGATCCACTTAACATATTTAAGCATCTCTTAATACAACGATGGTAACCACTGGGATAAACTGATGATAATTCTTTCTTTGGGTATCTTAGAAGTACCCTTGCTCCTGGACTAAGAAGTCCAGATTCAAAATCCCACCTGCTCCAGAGGTATGTAATAACATTTCTGCACAGGTTGATTAGAAAAATGGGTTAAATTAAAAAAAAGATAATTTTATCTTTAACTGGTATAAAGTCACCTTGTTATCTGTCACTCCTGTTTAAAGGTAAATGTTACTTTAATAATTGATGAATAGTCTGCTTGGTATAATTTGCTGTAACAATGATTGAATTTAAGGATTGAATTTTCTATGATGAATAAAGTTGTATTTTGTTTTTTTTCTGAGAACTTTAAATATTGCAATTTAGTGGGTTTTACCTCACCATGAACTGCATGTGCTTTTCTTTAATAAACATTTTCATGTTGCAGAACTTATATTATTTCACATTGTCTTTTGTATTTATTAGCTTGTGAACAGCTATCTCCTTTTTCATAGATTGTATTCTTGTCTCTCACTTGGTCTCTCATCCAAAAGAAAGAGATGACACATCAAAGTGACATTTCTCAAAATCAATTAACAAAGTTCCAGGTGAAAGGTTCTTGCTTATATTTCACCAGGATGAATCATGGGGAATTATTAAATTGGATCCTCTGCTAAAGGTGACTTATCTCAAGCTCCCAGGGAATTGCATTGAAATCTTTACTTTTCAAGATTATGTCATCGCTCTTGAACTGCCCCTTTCTTCACTAGTATTGATGCCAGTGTCCAACAAGCACAAACGCATTCCACCCCATGCCAAGCTTTGGGCTACACATGTAACTCCTTTACAAGTTTACCCGTGATGCAGATATTAATCCAGGGATGATTATCTTAGATATCCTGCTTTCTAATTTAGCTTGTAACTGAAATAACTCCACAAAGGTCAGTATCCCATTACCCAAGTCACCCTTTATTTATACATACATAGTACATGACACTGGTCCAGTTCCCTCAGAGCCACCTCTCAGGGTGAACAGAACCTCTGACACACCTATTAATAACTGTCAACCTGGCTGACCTCATTCCAATCACGACAGTAACTGCTCAAAGTCTTTCATCAGAACCTCCTTTCTAATTCTACCTATGTTCCTGGTATCACCGTGACAATAACCATTGTATCTCTCCCCTCCTACTCCAAGTTCTACTTGAGTCCCATGGAGCTGTCCTTAACTTTGGCACTGGGCAAACAACACAATCTTTAACACACCCTCTTGAAACTGCAGAGAGCAGTATCTGTCCCTTCATTATACTGAGCCATTAGCACAACTGTACTTGAATGATTCACTATATCACAGTGCCATGGTCAGTTCACTCATCCTTCCTGTTGTCTCCAGTTTTTGTCTGTTAATTACAAGAGCCTCAAACTTGATGGACAATGCCAAGATCCCTCTTATACAACTCCCTTGGTCCTCACCTGCAGTCATAATCTCCTATCCCTGATCATCAACCAATTTTGAATGACCGAGCCTGAGGGTTATGACTATCCATTGCCTCCAAGTGTTTAGGTAACTTTCCCCTTCCCCACCGTGGCACTATGTCCGCAGCTCAGACTCCATCTCCTCAACTCAGATCTGAAGTTCCTCGAGTTGCAAACATTTGCTCCAAATGCATTCACTCTGGACCACAATGGTGTCCAGCAGCTCCCATATATTGCAGGATCAACACATCACATGCCCTCCTTTCATTATTTAATTTATAAATTAATATTCTAGATTCCATGCTCTTCTCATTTTACTGTAATTTTTAAATATAATTTTTAAATATATTTTGAAAAATTCAGGATCAATCTTGTACTTAGCCAGTTATTGAGACAAAAACAAACTAAAGACTTTATGTTCACTTTAAAGATTAAAAATATTCACCAATCTTACTCACTTCTTTTCCTATTTTCACCTAACACTGTGGCTCATGGCATAGCTCCAGTGTTGGTCTCATTGCAAGTTGGCTTCTCAATCCATGTCTTTTATCCTCTCCCATTCACCTCCCATTTTTCGGTACTTCTTGCAGTATTAAGATAACTTTGTCCCCATTTGCACCAAATTCCCACTGGAACCAAATTTCCATTTCACTCACTCAGCCTTTTTCTCTCTCAGCTGAATTCGTATTCGCACTGACTGTGCTCCTTACTCTGTAATGGCCTACACAGAAGCAGATGCAGAATCAAAATTTCCAACTGTGCAGTACTCCCTCTGCAAACTTAGAGTGCCAACTTGAATACCCTACTCCAATTACACTTATAAGTCTTTTCTGCCTATTTCCAACATGCTGCCATACATTTCAATTGGTTTTGAATTGTGCTACCAAAGTTTCCAATCCTTTCAAGTACTGTGGATCTTAAGGGAAGGAGTGAGGAATACTGCTAAACATTGTCTTCCTTGTTATTTAATGTTGAAATATTGCAATCAGAGCTACGTGTCCTTTGGGATTCAAAAGGGTCACTTGCTGCTTGTTAAATTGGAAATCAGTAATTATCGCGCTTAAGTGATAGTTGGCCATCTTAATTTACGGCTGACAGTAAATTAAACTGCTGGGTCTCCGAAAATGCCACATCATCCCGTGGGCATGCAGTGCAGTCATATTTCATTGAATATCTGATGAAGGGCCTGTACAATAGTTGTCCAATCTGAATGTAATCAGTGGCCCTATAAACATTGCCATTAATGCAATCTTAAACAACACAGTCACACTTGTGCTCCCAGTATTATAACTGTTTTGGGATAATTAAAACTCTAAATTCAATAACCCACTTGAGCAAGCTAAATTACTGGCTGCAAAGTTTCAAGCCTTTTTGTATGGGAATTTAATTTAGAAGGCAGGAATGAGAACAGGCCATTCAGCCAATCAACATGTTCTGCTATCTAATTAGGCCTTGGACCACCTCATCTTCATCAACCCAACTTAACTCCAAACTCCCCAAGTTTACAGAAATCTATCAAAATCAGTATTGTAACTTTCAAATAACCTAGTCTTAATAGTTGTGTGAAAAAGTCCTTCTTTTTAATCTCAGAAGCGGTGAAGCAGCTGTATCTTGTGCATTATAAACAGGAAAATGACAGTGTTTGCACAACATATTGCAAACTCCAGCCATATTCAAGGGTTAATGTGTCTTCTTCCCCTCCACTGTAAGGCGCAGTGGCATGATTTTATAGTCTGCCAGGATTGTGCAATTGATTTTTCAATTTGTAATAAAAAAAATCGCTCCGGGAAAGACTGATTACACCCTGTACATACACAGCACACGCATCAACTGGTTTGCTGCCCTGCATTTAATTAGCTTTTCTAAAAACAAACCACAAGCTGGTATGCATTTTTTCTATGCATGGTCCAAATAAGATGCCGCGAATGAAATTTACAAAATCCCATTTAAAGTGATATGCCTTCCATTTTCTTAAAGCATATTTCACCGATGCAGTCCCTTCACATTTATCCAACAGCAAAGAAAAGCGAGGCTTCAAATGGGAATCATAATGTCAGAAAAAGAAAAGGGCAGAGCAAAGGTTGGAGTACAGAAAGTGATAAACATAGACAAATTACAGAGGAGCAAGGGAATTGGATAAGTGGTTGAAGGAGAACAAAAGCTTGCTGGGAAGAATAACTCAGAGAGTGGGTCTTACTGGATTACTCTTCAAAAAGGCCAGCACAGACTCAATGGGTCATTTTTTGTGTACATTACTTCATGGGACATGGGCCTCACTGGCAAGGTCAATATTTGTTGCTTCCTTGGAAACTATCTTTCGATTGAATGGCTTGATGGGTGATGCATTGAGTACAGAAGTTGGGAGGTCATGTCGCGGCTGTACAGGACATTGGTTAGGCCACTTTTGGAATATTGTGTGCAATTCAAGTCTCCTTCCTATCGGAAGGATGCTGCAAAACTTGAAAGGGTTCAGAAAAGATTTACAAGGATGTTGCCAGGGTTTGAGCTACAGACAGAGGCTGAATAGGATGGAGCTGTTTTCCCTGCAGCGTCGAAGGCTGAGGGGTGGCCTTACAGAGATTTATAAATTCATGAGAGGCTTGGATAGGGTGAATAGACAAGGTATTTTCCCTGGGTCAGGGAGTCCATAACTAGATGGCATAGGTTGAAAGTAAGAGGGGAAAGATTTAAAAGGGGCCTAAGGGTCAACATTTTCACACAGAGGGTGGTGCATATATGGAATGAGCTGCCAGAGGAAGTGGTGGAGGCTGGTACAATTACAACATTTAAAAGGCATCTAGATGGGTATTTAAATAGGAAGGGTAGATAGGGATGTGGCAGATGAGACTACATTAACTTAGGATACCTGGTCAGCATGGATGAGTTGGACTAAAGGGTGTGATTCCATGCTGTACATCTCTGTGACTCTGACTCTACTGTCGAGGAGAGCAATGAATGAAACAAATGGCAGTTGATCTGGAACTGCATGTTGGTCAGACCAGGTAAGGACAGCAGATTTCCTTCCCTCAAGAATAATAGCGAATTGGATGTGCATTTCCAACAAACATTGGTAGCTTCATGGTCAAAGACTGGCTTTCTTTTCCAAATTTCATTAATTGAACTGAATTCGACTGGCTGCCATAGTGACACATGAACCTTCACTCCCACAAGCATTGAACTGGAAACCCAGATGAATTAATCTGCAGTGATGTTTCTACTACTGATCCTGCGTACAGGCCTCCTTCACTGCTGTACTGTTCTATGGTTTGATGCTGGTACAATCAGAATTGAACATAAGGAATTCTCATTCAGTACATGTTAAAAATCAAACAAGAGCAATGAAAATTCAGTACAATTGGAATGCACAGAGGAAGGGAAAATAGCACCAGACCAGTAAGTGAGAAAGAAACACTAACTTTGATTATTAGATAGATATCAGTTACCAAAATAAGAACCCTGAAGATTTTCTGAAACGTATTTATGGGGTGTCAGCATCATTGTCAAGCTCAATATTTGTGCCAATTCCTAAGTGCCAATGAAACTAATGCATATAGCATAAAAAGTGAATTAGAGGCATAAATTCATTTAATAGGATATAAACGAGATAAGAAAAAGTTATTTCTCTCAAATGGTCATGAAGCTGTGGAGTTCATTACCCCATATGAGTCGATGTTGGGCCAGTGAGCAAATTTAAGGAGGAGATAGACAAATTGTAATTAGTAATAGTTTGAAAAGTTATGGAGAGTGAGGAGGAATGTGGAGCTGAGGCTGGGATAGGGTCAGCCATGATTGTATCAAATGGCAGAGCAGAATTGAGAGGCTGAATTGACTACTCCTGCTCCTAGTCCATATGTTCTTATAGTGTTGTAGCTATTACAAAATTAGCATGATGGTGAATTTACTATTAATGTGGAAAAGACTGGGGAAAAGTAACTGTGGAAAAGCAATAACATCAATAAAGGGCACATTTGCTACAGCAGAAATTTCAGAGAAGGGCTTTGGGCAGTGCAAATACTATGGATAGAACTATGGTAGCAGTGAATGGAGAGATGTGAAAAGGCAGAGATCGGTGAAGATTTTGGTGAAACTAGTCTTGTTGAAATGATCAATTTTCCTCTTCAGATCATTTGGGAGAAGCAGAGCAGCCCAAGTATTAAAGGTCATGAATTTCAAGAAATAAATTGTGGGTGGTATGTTAAAACAGTGTGTATTAGTATCAAAGTGTAAAAAAGCCACAATGGATTTAATGTTGAGAGGTGACACTGAATTAGTTATAAATCCGGCAGCAGGGAGCATGCGGGTAATAACCTTAATGTGATTGAATTTGAAATTAGGATTGAGACTTGCACCTTGTAGGTGGTGGGCAGGCTTTAGGGCGTCAGGAGCTGTGTTACCTATGGATATAGAACATAGAACAGTACAGGAGAGAGAGAGAAAGGACAGCTGCATTTAAGGGGGAAAACTTTGAAAGGTTGAGAAATGATTTGACCACAATAAAGTGTTCTGAGCAATTAGTTGTTGTATAAGATAATGATTCTGAAGGGGTTAATGATCATAGCACATTTGCTCCACCCATTCTAATTTGGTCCCACACAGTTTATGCGTCCATACTAACTTGCAAGGAAGAAGATATTTATTAGCTCCCTATGATTCCTGTAATTATACCTGGCTATATGTAATTGTACATATTGCTGTCATACTACATAAGCTTTCTTGCAACATCTCTTCTCGAGATACTCTACAGTGGTATATCCTCTGTCGTTAATTACTCGATAGTTCTAGGATAAGGCAAAGGAGGTTTCATGGAAGCAACCTCTTACCCAGTGCCACATACTATAATCATAACAGATAACATGAAGTACCAACAGTGGTATTGTGTCCAAATGCCACATATTGGCAGCGAAGTGGATCTGTATAATGAAACAAGGAAATTGAGATGACTCAACACAAAAGGAAAAATAAACAAGCAAGTAAGTTTACTATTTTCTAATCAACTCTTTCAGAGAATACATTGCACTCTCCACAACAAGGTAAGACTTGAACCCAGGTCTTCTGACACAGAGGAAGGGGCACTACCACACACCACAAGAGACCAGCAAGTTACAATTTGAGAAGCAACAGCCAATTCCTGTCTCACAATGAGCTTGGCCCCATTGACATTGCGGCCCACAAGATACCATTGAAAGGAACAGTGAAATAGACAGAAAAGAAAATTAGACCAGGGCTACAGGAAGAGCTCAGAATTTATTTCAACAGAAAATGAGTAAATTTTGAAATGTAGTGTAAGAATCTAGCAGAAGAAAGTAAGCTTGGGAAAGTTAAATATTAAAAAAGAGCTGGACTTGCTAATTAAGCAACAATTTTGGCAGCATGTTTTATAGGAACTGCAGCCAAACTATAGCGATTGTGGGCTTGGAATGCTCTGTCGAAGGATCTTCGGTGAAGTTCTGCAGATTGTACACACAGCTGTTTCTGATCATCTGTGGTGAAAGATTGCTTATGGTACCAATCATGCGTCGCTGCTTTGTCCTGGATGGTGTCAAGTTTCTTGAGTGTAGTTAAAGCTGCATCCATCCAGATTTGTGTGGAGTATTCCATCACACTCCAGACTTGTGCCTTGTAGGTGGTGGGCAGGCTTTGGGGAGTCAGGAGATGAGTTACTTATTGGATATAGAACATAGAACAGTATAGCATAGGAGCAGGTCCTTCAGGCACCATGTCTATGCTGCTCATGATTCTAACTAAAGTAAATGAAAACCGAAAGAACCTGGATGCTGTATATAATAAACACAAACAGTAGTTGCTGGAAAAGCTCAGCAGGTCTGGTAGCATCCATGAAGAGAAATCAGAGTTAACATTTAGGGTTCGGTGACCCTTCCTCAGAAATGATGGTAGCTAGGAAAATGTTGGTTTATATGCAGAAGATAGGATGGAGAGGGGCTAAGGAGTAAATAATAGGTGGAGATAGAACCCAAAGAGACAGAACAACAGTTGGACAGACAAAGGAGTGGTAATGATCTGGCTAGGAGGGTAAATAACTATTAATGGAGACTATTAGTGGCTAACACTAGGTTGTGTGTAATGGCAGACTATGTGTTAACAAGGCCTGGTGTATGGGATAGGGGATTTGGGAGAGCTCAGGCCCCAAAATTATTGAACTTGATATTGAGTCCGGAGAGCTGCAGGGTCACCAAGCAGAAAATGAGGTGTTGCTCTTCCAGCTTGCGCTGAGCTTCACTGGAGCACTGCAGTAAGCCTGAGATAGAGATATTGGCCAGGGAACAAAGTAGTATGTTAAAATGGCAGGCAACTTGCTGCACTCCATTCCTGAGGTCAGAGATAACAGATAACAGATCCATATCCTGAAATGGTAACTTCTGTTCCTCTCTTCCACTGATGCCTGACCTGTTGACTTTTCCCATTTCTTTCTGTTCTCTATCAGATTTCCAGCATCTGCAGAATTTTGCTTTTAAACAAGTAAAATCAAAATATCTATTGACAAATACAGATTGGGGATCATTCTTCTGACTTAACTGCTGAAATCTAGACTTTGAAATCTGTCCAAGGTGGCACATAGCATCATAGAATCATACAGCACAGAAACTTCGGTCCAACCAGTCCATGCTGAACATGATCCCTAACTAAACTAATCCCTCCTGCCGGCTCTTGACTCATATCCCCCCAAATCTTTACTATTCATGTACTTATCCAAGTGCATTTTAAACATTGTAATGATGCCTGCATCCACTACTTCCTGAGGAAGTTCATTCCAAACACAAACCATCTTCTGTGCAAAACATGTGCAGTTTCTCAAATATATTTTTCAAAGGTATTCAATGTTTGCTTTGGTTTTTTTTTCTCCCATTTTATTTCCCCCAGATCCTCTCACTGGCTTTTCTGAAATCTGGTCTGTGTTATTTCATGGTAAAATACTGAAGCAAAGAATGTTGCTTGGGGACTGCCTACTTTTGCTGCCTGGGGAAATTGTAAGTTAATAGCGTATAAGAAGGTGGCAAAGTAAGCTGCAATTTACTGATAGAGCATCACAGTCAATATTTAAGTTGATGCATTTCTACACAAAATTTAAATAAAAATAGGAGCCAGCCTCTTGTTGAAGCAAAGAAAAGTACACCTCAGTTCAAAAAGCAAAGGAAGTGTCCACATGCAGCCACTGCAAAGGAACATGAATTAGAATTTTGAAAGTATAGAAGGATTATACAGGATTAAATGTTAAGTGATAATTCAAAAGAAATGGATACCTTTTTCTCCAGCATGGACTCAAAAACTACAAGCCTACTATCCAAGTTCAATCTTAGAGTCATAGAGTCACAGAGATGTACAGCCTGGAAACAGACTCTTCGGTCCAGCTTGTCTATTGCAACCAGATATCCTAACCTAATCTAGTCCCACTTGCCAGTGCTTGGCCCACATCCCTCTAAACCCGTCCTATTCATTCACCCATCCAGGTGCCTTTTCAATGCTGCAATTGTACCAGCCTCCACCACTTCCTCTGGCAGCTCATTCCATACACTTTCCACCCACTGCATGAAAAAGTGGCCCCTTAGGTCCCTTTTATACCTTTCCCCTCTCACCCTAAACCTATGCCCTCTAGTTCTGGATTCCCTCACCCCAGGGGAAATACTTTGTCTATTTACCCTATCCATGCCCCTCATGATTTTATAAACCTCTATTAAGTCACCCCTCAGCCTCCTCTGCTCCAGGGACAACAGCCCCGGTCTATTCAGCCTCTCCCTATAGTTCAGATCCTCCAACCCTGGCAACATCCTTATAAGTCCTTTCTGTTTCACAACATCTGCTTAGAGAAAAGGTGCAGTTATACTCCATAGACTAAACATTTGGAGAAATAATTCATCAAACTGAAGGACATTGAACATGTTGCCTGAGAGGCTGGTGGAGGCAGGCACGCTTGCAACATTTAAGAAGCAACTGAATAGCCACCTAAAATGCCATTGCATAGCAGGCTACAGACCAGGTACAGGTAAATAGGATTTCCATAAACTGGTGTTTGTTATTCAACATAGACATGGTAGGCTGACAGGCATGCTTCTCAGCTGTATGTCTCTACAACTTAACTTAATGAGAATGATACCTGGACTGCAGGAGTTATGAGGGAAGATTATATAAATTAGGCCTGCTTTCCCGAGAATTTCTCTCGAAATCAAAGTCTTCAAGATAATAACAGGAATTGACAGGCTAGATAAGCTGTTTCCAATGACTGGGGTTCCTAGAACTAGGGGGGGCATCATTTAAAACTATGGCCAGACTATTCAGGAGAGATGTTAGAAAGCATTTTTAGGGTGGTAGGGAGATTTGGAATTCTCTTCCACAAATGGCAGTTAATGCTAGATCAGTTGTTCATAATAATTCTGAGATTGATAATGTTTTGTTCAGCAAAGTAACAAGGAACATGGTCTAAGTTCAGGACATGGAGTTAGGCCACAGAACAGCCATGATCTCATTGAATGGTGGAACAGGCTCGATGGGCCAAATAGCCTACTCTTGTTGCTTTGTTCCTGGATGATCACACTGTGCTGGAACACATTGAGGACCACGTCTGCAGACCAAGAATAGCCAAGGGTGAAATCCAAACTTTCAGAACGTTGCACTATAACAAAATCTGGAAGAAGTTGTCAAATGGTGGCTTAGTGGTTAGTCCTGCTGCCTCACAGCACTGGGTACCTGGGTTTGATTCCAGCCTTGGGCAACTGTCTGAATGGGGTTTGCACATTCTCCCTGTGTCAACGTGGGTTGCCTCTAGAGTTCCAGTTTCCTCTTACAGTCCAATGATATGTAGGTTAGGTGGATTGGCCATGCTAAATTGCCTACAGTGTCCAGGGATGTGCAAGCTGGGTGGATTCACCTTGGGAAATGCAGGGTGGAGTGGATCTGGATAGGATGCTCTTTGGAGGGCCAGTGTGGACTGAATGGACTGAATGGCCTGCTTTCACACTGTAGGGAATCTGTGAGCTCTGATTCTCTATCCTTTGATGCTGCAAGACAGCTGAGTTTCTCCAGCAATTTCTGTTTTTTTTCCACTGTTGAGTATCAGTTCTTCTTTGTTTTATTGTGAGATTGTTCTGGTATAACGTGCATTTCATTAACGTGAATTTGGTGTAACTTGATTAACACATTGTGGACACTGCTTGGATAATGTGAACTTTCTACTGAACCAGTATAGCAATTTTCTATAGCGATCTTCTACAATGGTTTTCTATAGCGCGATTTTCTGTCGTGCAAAGTTAAAGCGTAACAAAACTGCTCCTTTAAAAGATTACATTGTCCTTGTTTTGTTTTCTTCAGGAGGCCATAAAATCACAGTTTCTAAAAAGTCTGCGTTTGAATGGGTTTATAGCTAACGGCAATTCCCATGGCAGAAGGCTTTCAAATTTAAAAAAAAACTTGCAAAATGAAAGGGGAGTGGCCAGTTCTCCCAGCTCAGCTTCACTCTGATTTGTTTCTTTTAGCAGCAGTGTGAGGAAAAGCCACTGATCTCTCTCTGACTTCTCTCCTGTCAGAACTTCTTTGATTTTAGCTTTTGTGCAAAGGGGTGTTTGTGGGGATTCTTGTAAGTATCTGGAACAGCATCATTAAGTTGGAATTGTCTGTTGGGTTTTCAGATAGGATAAGTTATTCAGTATTCTGTTGTCTGTTCTTTGTGTTTCATTCAGTAATCTTGCAAAGAAATTTTGTTTTGTTTAAAATGAAGTGGTTTGACCAGCTGATTCTCTCCTGGAATACATTACACCTGCTTAAAACAAGCTGCAAAGTTAGGTCTGGGCTCCCATCTTAAAATGTTTTAAGGGGGTCTGACCTGACCCATAACAAGAGGAACTCAACTGTCATGTTATACCTGCTTGCACTGTACTGTAAATATTGTCCCTAACTTATTTTATCAAAAACCTCCATGATGTTGGACATCTGCAATTAAATCTCTCCTTATCCTTCTCTGTTGTAAGGAGAAAAAACCCACCATCCCTAGTCTTTCTTCATAAGTTGGAGTGTAGGTTTATAGCTCTTTGAAAGTAGAGTAGCTGGTAGACAGGATTGCGAAGAAAGCATCTGGTATGCTTTCCTTTATTGGGGTAAAAACAGTGACTGCAGATGCTGGAAACCAGATTCTGGATTAGATTGGTGCTGGAAAAGCACAGCACTTCAGGCAGCATCCGAGGAGCACGAAAATCGACATTTCGGGCAAAAGCCCTTCATCAGGAATACAGGCAGAGTGCCTGAAGGGTGAAGAGAAGTTTGGAACTGGGGTGAGGTGGGGGAAGGGGAAATGAGGAAACTAGTGAAGTCCACATTGATGTCCTGGGGTTGAAGTGTTCCGATGTGGAAGATGAGGCATTCTTCCTCCAGGCGTCGGGTGGTGAGGGAGCGGCGATGAAGGAGGCCCAGGACCTCTATGTCCTCGCTGAGTGGGAGGGGGAGTTGAAATGCTGGGCCACAGGGCGGCGTGGTTGATTGGTGCGGGTGTCCCAGAGACATCCCCTAAAGCACTCTGCTAGGAGGCGTCCAGTCTCCCCAATGTAGAGGAGACCACATCGGGAGCAACGGATACAATAAATGATATTGGTGGATGTACAGAGTATTGGTCAGAGTACTGACTACAGAAGTTGGGAGGTCATGTTGTGGCTGTACAGGACTTTGGTTAGGCCACTTTTGGAACATTGCGTGTAATTCTGGTCTTGTTCCTATTGGAAGGATGTTGTGAAAGTTGAAAGGGTTCAGAAAAGATTTACAAGGATGTTGCCAGGGTTGGAGGATCTGAGCTACAGGGAGAGGTTGATTATGCCAGGGCTGTTTTCCCTAGAGCGTCGGAGGCTGAGGTAAAGGTTTATAAAATCATGAGGGTGATGGATAGGATAAAAAGACAAGGTCTTTCCCCTGGGGTTGGGGAGTCTAGAACTAGAGGGCATAGGTTTAGGGTGAGAGGGGAAAGATATAAAAGAGACCTAAGTGGCAACTGTTTCATGCAGTGGGTGGTGCATGTGTGGAATGGACTGCCAGAGAAAGTGGTGGAGGCTGGTACAATTGCAACATTTAAAACACATCTGGACTGGTATACGAATAGGAAGGGTTTGGAGGGATATGGGCTGGGTGCTGACAGGTGGACGAGATTGGGTTGGGATATCTGGTCGGCATGGATGAGTTGGACCGAAGGGTCTGTTTCCGTGCTGTACATCTCCACGACTCTATGACTCTAATTGTAACTCCACATCTTTGGTGTTATTCCAGTAAACAGATGCACTCTTTCTTCAGCCATAAGACAGTCTTCCTGAAATGTAGTATTTAGTTTTATACAGCAGTTGAGGTTTTCGCAGTGATCTCTCAAGGATTTGAACAATGTTTTTGCTTATGTATACTCTACCTCCATTAATAAAGCCATATGGATCTTTAACGTCTGTCTTCACTTGTATTGATTGGTAAGCAGCACAGATGTGCAGTAGTTTAAAGGAGAATGTATGGCACTTGAACTGGCTGAGTCAACAACTCCATGTGTTCCCGAGTTTCATCTGCCATCCACTGCATCAGTGATTTAAAAAATACAGCTCCTTCCAACTTCAGTTGCACCCTTCATTCTTTGTCTGGCCTTTTCTTTTAATCATTTGTAAAGAATACTCCAGACAATCCCATAAGACAGCAAGGATCCTAAAATCAACTGCTGGGATATATCTTTCAAGCCTAAAGAGTTTCCAATAAAAGCTTCCCTCTGTTCCTTCTACTGAGGCAATTTTATTTAATTGTAGGTGTATTTATTTAAAAGTTATTTAAATTTTGTCACAGTCAAGGGCTGAAATGAGCTAAGTTTCGCAATCAATCATTTTTCAAAGAAACATATAAAATGCAAAGAATGATGGAAAGAGTAAAACATTCATCATTTGATTATTTAAACTTTATATTATCTCAATTCAAAGTTTAACTGTTGTTAGAATTTATTCATTGCATGAATGAAATATGACTTTGGATTATTCTTAAATCTTGTTGTTTTACATCTTAGTTCAGTTAGTTGTTTTGAGTTCCATATCTGGTAGCTACTTCAAGATCTGTCTCTATACAGTGCATTTATATTCAGCACTATACCTCCTGTTCTATGATGTAACCTGAGCCATTACTCACTGATGTGGAACTTTGTTGAAAGCTTTCTGAAAATCCAGACATATCTCAGTGGCATTTCCTTGTCCATTGTGTCAGTTACGTCTTGGAAAGACTCCAGTGAGTTAGTTAGACATGACTTCACCTTTCCGAATGAATGCTAACTGTCCCTTAACAAGTGACGATTTTCCACATGGTCACGCACCGCATCTCAAAATCATTTCCTGCACCAGATGTTTGATATTTCCAAGTATGTTTTCCTGACCCTTATTTTAGCTAATAAATCTATTTCTGTCCTTCAGTCCTCAGGCACCTTCCTCACATTTGGCAAAATGTTAGTTAAACCTCTAGCAATTTCAGTTTTTGTTTCAACTTTCTGTGGCAAGTTGGTTGGTCTAGCTATTTAGTTTACTTTAAAGTGATTATCCTTTTTCTAAGAATTTCCATTACTTGTTCAACTGCAGGTGGATATAATAATTCCATCTTCTAATTAACAGAATTTCTATTGTGTAATTATTCTGTTTTGTTAATAAGTTGGCTTATTGAAATTTTCTTCTGTGTTCAGAAAGGATTCACAAGGATGTTGTCGGGTATGGAGAGTTTGAACTGTCAGGAGCGACTTGCAAAGGTTGCGTTTTTTTTTCCCTGAAGCACCAAAAGCAAAAGGGTGACCTTGAAGAGGTTTACAAAATCATGAGAAGCATGGATAGGGTGAATAGCCAAGGTCTTTTTCCCAGGATAGGAGATTCTAAAACTGTAGAGGGCATAGGTTTAGGGTTAGAGGGGAGAGATTTAAAAAGGACATCAGGAGCAACTTTTTCATGCAGAGGATGGTGTGTGTATGGAATAAGTTGCCAGAGGAAGTGATGGAGGCAGGTGGACTAACAATATTGAGATGGCATCAAGATGGGCACATGAAGAGGAAGGGTTTAGAGGAATGTGGGTCAAATGCTGGCAAATGGGACAAGATCGGTTTAGGGTACCTGGTTGCCACGGACAGGTTGGACCAAAGGGTCTGTTTATGTGTTGTGTCACTATGACCCTATGATTGATACACACTTGACGGTTAGTCAATGTTACATTGCAAGGTGTCAGCTATGTCAGCAGTGAATCAGTTGGCAGTGCTCTTGCCTGTCTCCATGTTCAAACATGACAAGTTATTGAGCACAAAAAGAAGTCCACCACTTCAATGAAGTACTCAGGGATCACAACACTGTTGGCACTTTTATCATGAAACAATAAACCAAGACTACATCAGCCTGCTGGGATGGTGATAAAATATCCCTATAGCATTGTTTCAAAGAACAGCAGAGAATTATCCATAATATCTTGGCCAGGTTTTATTCTTCAACCAATAACCCAAAAAAGAGAATGTGGTCATTATTGGCATGCTGTTTATGGGGGTTTGCTATGCACAAGCTGCTTGCTATATTTCTGCCATCACAAAAATTCTCACAGTGCAGAATGAAGACGTTTGGCCCATTGCTTTTACACTGGCTCTCCAAAGGAGCAGTTCATTGAGCAGCATTGTCCCACCTTCTTTTCCTTTTCAGATAAATGCTCTTCATTTCTTTCGTCCATTCTTTCTTCTTTTCATTTTTGATCTCTGAAATTTGAAATCTAGTCCTGTTGCTAAATTTATCACATTCGCAAAATAGGTTTTGAGTAAAGTCAGTGGCAGAGAGCAGGGCAGGTGGGCATTAAACAAGAGGGAAAGCCTGTGACTGAGTGGAAGGTGGGGGAGATAGAATGAGTCAATGGATGCTTTGTGTGGTATAAGGGTATGGTACTGAAACATGTAAAGAAACAGCAGAAAAGTCAAAGGGGCAATAGAATCACTGAGGGTTTTGGAAAGAGTAGACAGGGAGAACCTGTTTCCTTTGAAGAAAGGTTCATAAACCTATGTCACTGGTAGTCTGCGTTAATTCTGGACCTGTGAAACTCAAGTTAAACTCATTTGTGAGTAAAGCTATGCAACAGATTGAATTACCTTCACAGCGTCACAGAATGATTACATTCTGGGACATCACTCAGTCCATCTTGTTTGCACCATAATTCACTGGATGTCACTCCACCACCCTGTCCAACTAGACCTGCACATTCTGGCTTTTCAGAGGAAATTCTAATTCCTTCTTGATGTTCCAACTGAACTTAGCTTTACACCACTGTCTAGCAATGCATTCCAGATCTGAATCACTCTCTGTGTGAAAAGGTTTCTTCCCATGTCTCCACTGCTTCTTGTGTCAATTTCCTAAATCTGTGCCCTCTGATTCTCAATTCTTCCATGGAACAGTTTATTTTTCTTCCCCATTGTCTACTCTGTCCAGACGCTCAAGATTTTGAAAATATGATTTTCTTTATTCTGACAGGATGGAGAAGTCACTAGTAAGGTCAGCATTTGTTATCCTTGACCTGCAGCCATTTCATATTTAGGAGTCCAGATAAAAGTAGACCACAGATCTCCTGTTACTGACCACAATAGTTTTTCCAATAATAGACAATGACTTCAGTGCTGACATTAATTCAAAATATAATGGCCCCACCCCCGACCCCCAATTCCCAGAGTTCTAGCTTCAGGCTCTGCATTCATATTGCATTAACATGACTGTTATACACACACCCTTAATTGCACACAATAGTGATCTGCACTCACATTACACATCCTCATGGGGACATGGGATTGTGCTTCACTTACACAGAGCAAAGACCAACCCTTGATTCACTTCTTTTAAGGCCACATTGAAGGTTTCCACAAGCAAAGCTCACCTGGAATCTAAGATCTAACTGGAGAGAATCTAATTATTGTCCCTTGACATCCAATGGTATCAATGTCTCACAACAATCGTGGCACAGTGTGGCAGCTCACTGGTTAGCACTACTGCCTCACAGTGCCAGGGACCTGGGTTCGATTCCAGCCTTGGGTGACTGTCTATCTGGTGTTTGTATATCCTCTCTGTGTCTGCATGGGTTTCCTCCCACAGTCCAAAGATGTGCAGGTTAGGTGAAGTGGCTGTGCTACATTGCCCATGGTATTCAGGGATGTGTAGGTTAGGTGCATTAATCAGGGGTACATCTAGGGTAGGGGGAATGAGTCTGGGTGGGTTACTCTTTGGAGGGTCGGTGTGAACTTGTTGAGCCAAAAAGCCTGTTTCCACACTGTAAGGATTCTATGAACAATTACCATTGACCATAAACTGAACAGGATCAGCTATATAAATACATGGCTACAACAGCAAGTCAGTGACGAGGACGTTTATATCACCTTGTCTCTCCACAAATTCTCTTCACCATCTACAAGGTACATGTCAGGGGTGCAATAGGATATTCTCCTTTTCTTGAATGGATGAGTATAGCTCCACAAGGCTACAAAATCATGACAGTATTCTAGACAAAGCAGCCCACTTGACTGGCACCAAGTCTGCCACAAACACATAGTATGTACCATCTCCAAGATGTACAGTAGTAACGTATCCAGGATCCTCCAATAGCACAATTCCAAATTCACAACCTATGCCAGATAAAAAGACAGGGGCAACAGATGCATGGGAGCACCACCACCTGCAAACCCCTTTGCAAGCTACTCACTGTCCTGGTTTTAATCTAAGAATAGACAAGAACAGTAATTTATTGCCACTTATGTTAATGAAAATACAATGAAAAGTGTATAAGTTGCCATAATCGAGCACCATTTTACTTACATAAACTATAAAAAGAAACAATTGAGTCAAATTTAAGAAAAGGATCACCTTTTGTTCCCTCCGCGGTTTCTGGGCTTCCGATACGGTTTCGGGATACCGTTGCCAAAGCCACCCCGAAAATGTCAAAGTGAGGGTTTCTGACCAGACCCACCACACTGCCACTGCCAAAGCTGATGCTGTAGCTATTGCATCCCCACCGTAGCCAGAAGGGATAGAGTAGACCTCTCAAATCAACGACACTGAGGCCATCATTCAAGCCAGGCCATTGTCACCACAGCCAGGAGGGACAGACCAGGCCCACCATGCTGCCACCACTATACCCATTGTTGAAACCACCACACTGCCATGGCCAGGAGGAACAGACCACGCCCACCACACTGCCACCTCTATACCCATTCCTGAAACCACCACACTGCCATAGCCAGGAGGAACAGACCAGACCCACCATGCTGCCACCCCTATACCCATTGCTGAAACCACCACATTGCCATAGCCAGGAGGAACAGACCACACCCACCACACTGCCACCACTATACCCACTGCTGAAACCACCACACCAGAATAGCCAGGAGGAATAGACCAGACCCACCACGCTGCCACCACTATACCCATTGCTGAAACCACCACACCAGAATAGCCAGGTGGAACAGACCAGACTCACCATGCTGCCACCACTATACCCATTGCTGAAACCACCACACTGCCATAGCCAGGAGGAACAGACCAGACTCACCACGCTGCCACCACTATACCCATTGCTGAAACCACCACACCAGAATAGCCAGGTGGAACAGACCAGACTCACCACGCTGCCACCACTATACCCATTGCTGAAACCACCACACTGCCATAGCCAGGAGGGACAGACCAGACCCACCACACGGCCACCACTATACCCATTGCTGAAACCACCACACCACCATAGCCAGGAGGGACAGACCAGACCCACCACACTGCCACCACTATGCCCATTGCTGAAACCACCACACTGCCATAGCCAGGAGGGACAGACCAGACCCACCATGTTGCCACCACTATACCCATTGCTGAAACCACCACACCACCATAGCCAGGAGGAACAGACCAGATCCACCACACTGCCATCACTATACCCATTGCTGAAACCACCACACTGCCATAACCAGGAGGAACAGACCAGACCCACCACACTGTCACCACTATACCCATTGCTGAAACCACCACACTACCATAGCCAGGAGGAACAGACAAGACTCACCAAGTCACCAACAATGAAGTCTTTTCTCCAGCTGCGACCACCATGGTAACAAGGAGTGGACATCTGGATCCCACCACACTTCCGCCATCACCACAGAACCATGCAACCGCCTTCCTCCACTACAGCCACAGGAGAGAAGAAAATCTGAACCTTGATACAAAAGAGAAATAAAAGAAAGGCAAACTCACCATCGTCTTAGCAGACCATAGGGAAGGAGGCAAAAGTGAGGACTGCAGACGCTGGAAATCAGAGTCTAAATTAGAGTGGTGCTTGAAAAGCACAGCAGGTCAGGCGGCATCCAGGGAGCAGGAAAATTGATGTTTCGGCAAAAGCCCTTCATCATTCCTGATGAAGGGCTTTTTCCCGAAACGTCGATTTTTCTGTTCCTCGGATGCTGGTTGACCTGCTGTGCTTTTCCAGCACCACTCTAATCTAGACCATAGGGAAGGACAACTGATGTTGGTTTAACCTAAAGGTCACCATGCCTCAGGTGAGGAGAAAGATTAAAAAGGAAACCCATTCATGGGTACCTCAGCCAGTGTATGAGCTGAACCCATGCTATTAGTTTCACTGTACATCACAAACCAGCCATTCATCCAAATCAGCTAAACGTTACTCTCAGTTGCACTGTTTTCAGTGTTGCTGGGTCAGATTCCCAGAACTGCCTTCCTCACAGCAATGTGGTTCTCCCCAATGTATGGACTAGGACAGACCACTCAAAACATTCTTAAGTAGGCAACCCAGACCATAACTTTGCAATTTGTTTCGTTAAGTGTACAGTGAAAAATTCCCAGAGTGAGGTAGCTAGATTGACTACGAGGTTTTAAAACAGACAAACGTTTATTCACAAAATTACACAATGAAACACAAAGAACAGATTAAAGAACCCCTGCAGAACTCAGTCTATCCAAACTAGACTTAATTATGCTGTTCTAAATATAAACAACAGTCCCAATTAGCAAAGCCCCTTAAAGACCAGTAAAAAATGGAACAAATGCTTACAGGTTGAAGTTAGAAGGACAGAAGGAGAGAGAGAGAGAGTTTCCACATAGCTCACTGTTGAACTCCCAACCAGTTCTGGACTACACTGCCCAGCAAGAGAGCTGACCACTCCCATTTCATTGTACAGGTCACTTCTAAAACATGACCACTTTGGCCTGAAGTCTCATCTGTTTACAAATAAACAAAAAGGCCTCTCAATACCCTTTAAGCTTTGTACCAAACCAGTCCAATTGGAGCCATGAGTGTTTTATGACCCCTTGAGAAAAGGAACAGATTTTAGTAAAAAAGGAACCAGCTTTGTGACACCTCCCCCTTAAAAAATTGAACCATCAATACCAAAAGATGGCTTCATTTTTAAAATCCTCCAAAAACAAATTGGTTAGTAGTCTAAAACACACATGTACATTATACCAACTATATACATGCAAACATGCACAACCACATGTGAATTCAGGCCGCGGTATACCCACCACCAAACACCTCTGTATTTCATTTGAGTCTCGATGACACATCAGCAATCGTGTTTTCACGACCTGCCACCCGCACAATTGTCAAACTGAATGGCTACAACAACAAGCTCCATCTAAACAATCTGGCATTTTTGTCCTTATATTTTTCCAAAAATGTCAATGGGTTACGATCAGTGTATACAATTGTCTCAGATGCATTGCTGGTAATATATACGCTGAAATATTGTAATGCCAACACCAAGCTCAAAGTCTCTTTCTCCACCATTGAATATTACTGTTGATGTAGGTTTAACTTCCTGGAAAAATACCCGATGGGTCTTTCTATTCCCTCATCATTCTCCTGCAGGAGCACCGCACTGACACCCACATCACTGGCAGTGATAGCCACTTTGAAAGGCTTTGTGCAATCTGGTGTCACTAATACTTGGACAGTGGTTAACACAGTTTTTAGGTTGTCAAATTCCTTTTGACAGTCTGCTGTCCACTGAAACCTCTTGCCCTTTTTTAACAATTCAGTGAGTGGAGCAGCCACACTGCTAAAGTTCGGCACAAACCTTTGGTAAAATCCACTCACTCCCAGGAACTGTAGTACTGCTCTTTTTGTCAACGGTGTGGGAAATTCCCCAATTACTTTTGTTTTCACGTCCCACGGAGCCATTTGTCCATGTCCAATAACATGGCCCAGGAACGTTTATTAGGCTTTGGCAAATTCACTTTTAGTTAGGTTTACCACCAAGCCTGCCTTCCGAAGTCAATGGAATAAATCTGATGAATGCTGTAAATGTTCCTTCCATGAGTGCCTAAAAATCACCAGGTCATCAATGTAATCAACACAACTGGGTAACACGTCAATGACTTTTATTAAGCAATCTCTGAAATGTGGTTGGAGAGTTTTTCTTACCAAATGGCATGACTTTAAACTGATGTAGTACTTGTGGTGTTACAAAAGCCTTTGCTCTCTCTGACAGAGATACTTGCCAGTAGCTTCTGAGCCAGTCCAACTTAGGAATGTAAGTTGCTTGTCCCACTTTTTCGACACGGTCCTCCAACCTTGGAATTGGATATGAATCAGTCTTTGTCATGGCATTGACTTTGCGATAATCCACACATAACCGTTGGGTACCATCTGGTTTTGGCACCATGACTACGGGTGAGCTCCAGTCACTGTAACTCACTTCGATTATGCCATCTTGGAGCATGCACTCTAACTCCTTCTGAAGCTGTGCCAACTTTAGAGGGTTATGCCTATAACAACGTTGCTTAATCAGAACAGCATCTCCTATTTCTACATCATACACAATTAGGTTAGTACTTCCTAGTTTATTTCCGCACATCTCCCTGTGTGACAGTAATAACTCTTTCAGGCCATTTCTATTTTCTTCTGGAAGGTAACTCAATAATTTATTCCAATTTTTGGCAACTTCCTCATTGTCCAATTTGACTTGAGAAATGTCCAATTCAGAATCCTCTGAGCTTGGTTGTTCCTTCTGTGCTGTAATCATTAACACCTTCTCCTCTTGCTTTTCTTCCTGATCAAAATACCTTTTGAGCATATTCGCATGACACACTCTGTGAGATTTCTCCCTGTCTGGAGTCCTTATTAAGTAGTTCACCTCATTCAATTTCTTCTCAATTTGATGAAGTCCGCTAAACCTTACTTTTAAAGGCTCACCTGCTACTGGAAGTAACACTAATACCTTATCCCCAATTGCAAAATTGCAAATTTGTGATTTCCTGTCCACTTCCTGTTTCATTGTATGCTGTGATACTGTTATATTCTGCCTAGCCAACACTCCAGCTCTATTTAATTGTTCCCTAAAATGTGACACATAGTCCAAATGGGTGGTCTCTGAATTCTGACTTATTAATTTCCCCTTAATCAATTTTAACGGCTCTCTTACTTCATGCCCAAAAATTAATTCAAATGGACTGATTTAGTCAATTCATTCGGTGCATCTCTGATTGTAAGAAGTACAAATGGAACTCCCTTATTTCAATCATCTGGATAATCCTGACCATAAGCCCTCAACATGGTCTTTAGTGTTTGATGTCATCTCTCCAGTTCTCTCTGCAATTCTGGATGGTACACAGTAGATTTGAATTGCTTTATTCCCATGTTATGTATAACCTTCTTGAGTAGTTCAGATGTGAAGTTTAATCCTTGATCTGACTGGTTCTCTATTAGTAGTCTGCATCTAGTTAAAGATTTAAGTAATTCTTCTACAACTGTTTTAGCTGTGGTGTTGCGTAATGGAATTGCCTCTGAAAATCTAGTCGTCACATCCATTATGTCAATGAATACTTATCCCCACTTTGTTTTGAGTTTGGGGGCCAACACAATCAGGAGACAGTGAGTTCTGCAGATGCTGGAGATCAGAGTTGAGAGTGTGTTGCTGGAAAAGCATAGCAGGTCAGGCAGTATCTGAGGAGCAGGAATATTGACATTTTGGGCTGGAGCCCTTCATCTGATTAGCTGACATGTATGACACATCTGGCAAAATTCAACTACATCCTTGTGTAGTCCAGGCTAGTAAAAATATCTTTGCATTTTAGCCTGTGTTTTCCTCACCCCTAAATGACCTCTATGTGGTAGCTCATGTGCCAATCACAGTATCTCCTTTCTATATCATACCGGCAAAACAATTTAATGAATCTCTGCCCATTTCTCATCAGCTTGAATGTGTGATGGTCTCCATTTCCTGTTGGGCCGAAGGGCCTGTTTCCACACTGTAAGTAATCTAATCTATATCATACCGGCAAAACAATTTAATGAATCTCTGCCCATTTCTCATCAGCTTGAATGTGTGATGGTCTCCATTTCCTCATTAAGACATAATTTGTTAAGTAATAACACATGGGAAGGCATTCACTCTCCTCTGTAAATATATTTTGATACAACTGTTTTAAGTTCTCATCTTGCTGCTGTAATCAATAAGTGTAGCAGAGCTAAAGATACTTGCTTGTTTATCGTGTTGCTCCTGCTCTGTCCCACTTATCTGATCAAAAAACATCTGAGGTAAAGCTTCCTTATCTGTGCCTTTTGATCTCTCCTGCTTCAACTTGTGACTCTGTGATCTCGTGATCACACAATCTGGGAAAATTCATGGATAAACATCTGTCCTTTCTTCAGTTGCTTGTGTCTTCACTGGGTTTCCAACCAGAGTAGGCAGCATGCCTAGGTGAATCAGCTCTATCATTTGCAAAAACAAATTGTATTCCTGGAGCTGAGAGTTTGTCTCATACTCCTACCACAAATTCTCCACTCTTCTCTGGACTCTCTAGCTCAGTTTAAGTAATTGATAGCTTTTTGTCTCACTATGAATTCCTGTTACCAGTACCTTTTATGGCAATAGTCCCTCAGGAGTACATATCTCCTCATCCTTCAGCATCACAGACTAAGAGGATCCTGTGTCCTTTAATATTATAACTTCTTTACCTACTGCTCCCAGCCTATGTGAATAGACTTTACCCTTGCATGTACATTTTTTAAGCAAATCTGGCACTTCATCCTTAATCAACCTCTGATCATCTTGTACACTCTGAGGCAGTTGTCTAACTTCCCTTGTGCTTTTTGTTACTAGTCCAACAAAACTCCCAGACCTGTCCAGTTTTCCTACATCTGGCTTTTTCCTAGCCCACCAACACTGTGATTTCATGTGGTCAACTTTATTACAATGAAAACACCGGAGCTTTTAACTTTTTGTCCCCCTCAAGAGTTTCATTTTTACCCTGTGGTAAATTATCCTTATGATCCTCATTGAGATCTTCCTTTCCCTTTTCACGTGAGGATTTCTCTTTGCTCCAGTTTCTATCCCTCATAGACTGAAATTGATTCTGGAAGCCAAACCGTGTTTTATGGACCAGCTCATAATCATCAGCCACTTCAGCTGCTAATCTTGCCGCTTTAACTCTCTGCTCTTCCACTTGAGTTTGCACTACTTCAGGCAGTGAATTTTTGAAGTCCTCCAAAATAATGAGCTCTCTAAGGGCATCAAATGTTTGCTTGATTTTTTAAAGCTCTTATCCATCTATCAAAATTACTCTGTTTGATCCTTTCAAACTCAATGTAGGTTTGACCTAGGTCCCTCCTGAAACGTTATCTATAGGCTTCTGGTACAAGTTCATCTGCACTTAAAATGGTCTTTTTTCACCTCCTCATCTTCCCCAGATACCTCCTCTGATACTGATGCGAATACCTCACTAGCCCTGCCGACCAGTTTTGTTTGGATCAACAAAACCCACATTGCCATTGGCATTTGCTGACCCACCTTTTCAAATGAGATGAAAAAGGCTTCCACATCCTTCTCATCAAATTCAGGCAACTAGAGGCTTGCTCCTCCTCACTCTCTTCCTCATTGAGCCTACCCTCAGCCTTTATCTCCAGCCTTTTAAGCTGACTTTCCTTTTAAAGGATCAGTTTTTGAAGTTTAAAAGCTCTCTCTTTTGCTTTCTCTTCTGCTGCTCTCTCTTTTTCCCTCTCTTCTGCTTCTAATCGTTACTCAATCTGTTTCATTTCTGCTGCCCTTTCCTTATCTCTCGCCTCTAACACAAGCTGCTTCATTTGCAATTGAATTCTTGCCATCCCTTTAAATTCTGAGGGTTTCTCCAGCAAGTTTAAATGCTCAGCTACTGCTGTATTTATCTCTCCTTTCCTCACAGAAGCAGGCAGGTCCAATTCCAGCTTCCCTGCTAATTCCTGCAGCTTGGTCTTATTCACCTTTTGCAAAACTTTCAAAATCACCACATCCACTTTCAGAAAACCTTTGGCGACTGAAAGAGCCATTACTATCCCAAGCTTTGTCTACCCAACCAAACCAACACCCAAAATAAAGACACTCGTACCTACCACTCACTGTTTAAAATCCCACAAAGAGCCCCCAAACTGTTATGGACTAGGCCAGACCATTCAAAACATTCTCAAGCAGGCAATCCAGACCATAACTTTACAACTTGTTCAGCAATTGTACGGTGAAGATTATCCGTAGTGAGGCAGCTAAGTTGACTACCATGTTTTAAAACAGACAAAAAAAAAGTATTCACAGAATTACACAATGAAACACAAAGAACAAAATAAAGGACCCCTGCAGAACTCAGTCTATCCAAACTAGACTTAATTGTGCTGTTCCAAATATGCACAACAGTCATAATAGGCAAACCCCTTTAAAGACCAATAAAAAATGGAATAAATGCTTGCAGGTTGAAGTTAGAAGGGCAGAAGGAAAGAGAGAAAAAGTTTCCACACAGCACAATGTTGAACTCCCAACTAGTTCTGGTCGAAATTGCTCAGCTAGAGAGCTGACCACACCCCTTTCATTATACAGGTCACTTCTAAAACATGACCACTTTGGCCTGAAGTCTCATCTGTTTACATATCAACAAAAGGCCTCTCAATACCCTTTAATCTCTGTACCAAACCAGTCTAATCAGAGTTGGGAGTGTTTTATTACCCCTCTAAAAAAAAACCAAGGACACAGTAACCTTGAGAAAAGGAACAGCTTTTTAGAAAAAAAAGGGGACCAGCTTTGTGATGTGGGACTGCCATGTTACTATCTAGAGGATAGTATCTGAAGGATGAACAATAATTTCTATAAACAATAAACAAGAAATAGATCCTAACATCCCATGAGAGTAAAACAAATCTGCCACTTTTACAGACTTTCCAACTTGGCATTGAATAGTCTCAGCGATAATGTATATACTGAGAGTTCTGAGCAATTTCCCGCACCTGGGACTTCAGTCGATTGGATACACTCTACCTTAGTTGTTCACTTTTCATGCGAATTTAAAGAATTACCCAGTGCCTTTACAGGACCTTCCAGATTTAGAAACAGCGGTGACTCAGCCTGTGACCCAATGTTAAGTTTCTAAAGCCGCGATTTTATTTCGTTTGCATGTTTAATTCGAAGGCGTAGGTTTTGTATGTGCGCAAAAGTTTAGCGCGACAGCGCCTAATGCATCGTCTAATGCATTCAGACTCGCTGAAGTTCAAGGTTAAACTGGCAACTGACATTGATGGATGGTTTCATTATAGCCCCCACAGGAACTGTTGAGCTCGCATCAACAGACGCCTCAGCGACTTGACAGGGCAACTGTTGAGAACGATTCTGTTGGGTCCTGCTACGCTTTAAGTCTGTTCGTGCGGATCACCTAATTCACCAACCGGGGGGGTGGGCAGTGGTCTCACACCGCAGGGTGTCCCACAAACGATGTCTACGGGAATTTGCTGAAGAGTTCCTTCAGACCCAGGTGCCAGTGCAATGCAACTCCCGCTCTGGCAGGAGCACGTTGCTGTTGACCATTTCCACGAAATCAAATGAGAGCGAAAACTGGTTCAGAACTAAATTAAAGCCACCATTATAACTTAAAACCATGTGGGTAGGGGGCGTGCCTGGAGCAATTAAGACATGGCCCCTTCCCCTGAGGAGGTGATAGATGTTTGTAATTAGTTCGGGTTGGGGAATAAATACAAGGAGCGATTGGATTTGGCAGACTGTTGGCAAGGGAAATGCTTTCGTGTTGAACTGATTCGGATGCGAGAGGAAATGAAGGCTATCAGTTTCTGAAAGAATCAAAGCCTGTTTGCTGTGATTTTAGGCTAACCACAGGTAGGCAAATTGGAATGCAGGAAGAATCATTGCATTAAATTGTTACCGTTCCCGCTAAAGTACTGAGCTACAATTAGATTATTGATCCCTTACATCGAGCAACATTCTGTTTCCAAATTACAAACCTGAACTGCATTTTTGAAAAGTTTATTAGTCGGCAGCATCCGACTAGCTGGGGTTTTTTTTTCGCTGGAGCGTAGAAGGTGGAGAGGCGACCTTACACAAGTTTATAAAATAATGGGGGGGGCTTCCCTCGAGTTCATGGTAGTCCTCTTGTTCCTCGGGGTGTGGGATTTCAAGACTAGAGGACACATATCTAAAGTGAGAGGAGAGAGTTTTAGAAAAGACATCAGGGCAATGTTTTTTGACACAGAGAGTGGTTCCCTGTGGAATAAACTTCCTGAGGAAGTGGTGGATGTGGGTACGATTACAACGTGTAAAAGACATTGGATAAGTGAATGGATAAGGAAGGTTTAGAAGGATATGGCTCAGTAGCAGGCAGGTGGGACTAGATTAGTTTGCGATTATGTTCGGCATGGACTGGTTGGACCGAAGGGTCTGTTTCCGTGCTGTATGACCCTGTGACTCTATAACAGTGACTGCGAGGTGTGTCCAAATGTGTATATTTGATCAGTAATTGAGCGAGTTCACATCCACACATAGAAACAGAATCGGAAATCGCTGGTAAAAAGAAAACTCGGCAGACCTGGCAGCAGAGTTAACGTTTCGGGTCCAGTGACCCTTCCTCAGAACTGATACAGATACATAACACAAATACGGAGCTGGCTCAGTCTACCGGCGTATAAGCTGACACAAAAATAGAAGCACCTCTTGCCTTCCGCACATTTGCTCTGAAAGCTGTCACCCTCAGCCATCAGCCTTTCCCCAGTGGCCCATCAGGTCGAGCCCACGGGAGAGCTCCAATGCCCTGCCTCTTCCCCCGCTGCTGGTTTGCCAACCATGCCGTCGATCAAAGCTTTTGCCCTTCCCTCCCGCTCTTCCCTGGTTTGCAGCGTGAAGTTTAGCTGCACGGCGTGTCTTCCCCCCCACCCCCCTCCCTCTCTCTCCGCTCCTGGCAAAGCTTCACTTGATAGAAAATGTTGCTGGCGGAGCGAGCGGTCAGCAGGAGTGACCGCCCCACTCCTTCCACCGCCAAGGCGATGCCCTTGACTTTGAAAACGTGATCCCGGGACCTTCCGTCACCGCCGACAGGAGAGAGAGAGAGAGAGAGAAACAAATACATTCGTACTGAAAAGAAAACGGCAAAACACTGAATCTTTGTCTTTGGCATTTCGAAAAGGCGGCAAGATATTCCCCCAAATGCTATTGAGAGGCGAGCGCTGTCCATGGTGCTGGAGGTTAAAGGAGTCAAGTCGGTGAGGAGAACTCAATTAAACTACAGTTCAGCCATCCTTCTGCTAGAGTCAACATGATCGAAGGCAAATGTCACTCGTTAGCTGCTTTGTGGGGTTATGTCTGGGGAGTAGCAGTGTTTCTAAGGTAAGCGCAATCTACTTTTACTGTTATTTCCGTTCACCCTCAGATATTGAGCTGACATCTCTTGGTCTGCAGCCTGTTGATGTGCTGTGTTTTTGAGGCAAAATAGAACAATTCAGAACACCTCTGGATGTAAAGGCATTTTACAGGGATTACGAAGTTGCACAGACTCGATAGTGTTTACAAAAATCAACGCATCGTAATTTGCTCGTGTCAAGTGACTACGACTTTTGCATTGGGTAAAACTTATTCTTTTGCACTCCCAATCAGAGCTTTGCAACTTCTCCAGAACCGTTTGTTACACAGAAGGTGTGAGATAGAATGCAACAGAAAACCAAAGGCAGACTAGTGATTTGCCAGTTATTGCATTTTGGGGATCGGTTCAGTTCAACGCCACAGGTTGAAAAGATGTTCCGTGCAGCAGGAACGCAAAGCGAGCGAACACTTCTCAAGTCGGTGCACTGATGCTGTGGTCGTTTTGGTAAAGATTCTGTTGGATTCAAGTTGCATCTAAAATTACGAATTCCAGCGTGACTATAGCATTGAAAGCACGACTCCGCATTAATTCAAGGCAGAACACCGTGAGCAGAATCTAATTACATTCCTTCTTCGAAAGGAAAACAAATGTGGGTCCGAGATATTGCCTATTAAATTGGTCGTGTCCTTTCATGTAGACAACGGAGATACTGTTTAATGGGCTTTAGTGCCGTTCAGTTAACTTGCCTCACAACGTGCACCAACTAGTGGCCAGGGAGTTCATTTCATCGGCTGGCCATCGTCTTATTACCAACCTTTCCGGTCTAATTCACACAAAATGTCACAAAATAATGTTGGCTGACCATTGGCTAAGTACAAAGTAGAGATTTATGCGAATTTTAATTGATAGTTGTACAGATTTTGTTGAGGGGTTGGAGTGGCGGCGTTGAAGTGATAAACAGCTGGTAAGTGAATTAAATTGTACTAAATGTAAAAGTTTAGAATTGTCAGGAATGGAGCTCCCGTCCCATGCAGAAAGAATTCACGGGAGTGAGTTCTGACACTCAAGTCTTCCACTTGTGATTTGCAAAATGATAGCCTCTCGGGAAAAAATAATTCTGTATGTATGTGTTTAACAAACAACAAAACTTACAATGACTAATAAATTTTAAAGGGCAATTTGGGAATCCTTATTGGATTATTTTCCTGTTACGATAAGGAATGATTGTAACAGATGTGTTTGCAATGGTCAAATATATCAGATACAGTAGAATCATAAAAAGCAGGGAAAAATCTTTCAAAAAGCGTCCCTATTAATTTGACCTTTGATATTTGTGAAGACTATTTATCTCCAGTTTATCTCCTTTATGGTTTGACTGTAACTAGGATCCCTATTACTTTGCTTGTTAAATGTTTCCATTACTTTAATATATATTGTGTTAGTTCGCAATCATTTCGTAATTGAGCAACTGTTGAGTGTTTCAGAGATTGTATTGATGGTTTCTCACTTTGTTTTTCCAGAAATTATATCTATGTTGTAAATGATTGGAATTCCCTGAAAAGTGCATTTGGTTGACTAGGGCGTCAACACTTTTGAAAAGGAAATTTGATATAGCTTTTTATAATTTTTTTGGTCTGTGGAGCTCATGATTGAAACTACAAGTCAATTTCAGGGATCAAGTGTGTAATAGCCTTAGTGCTTCATAATGTCACGTAACGTTACGTCAATATCAATATGTCTAGGCAATTTGTTTATACTTCACACATAAATGCTTTGAACAATTAACTTCAATTTTTAATTTATTTTGTTTCTGGTCAAGCCATTGGGTTTTATATGGTTTGCAGAATCCTCGAATCAGTGGTGCTCATAGAATAAAACAAGGCCATTTGGCTCAACATGTACCAGCTTGATGGGTTATTTATTTTATCCCACTCCCCTGTTCATTTCCCAAAGACCTCTAAGTATTTGACCAAATTAAGTTAAAAAACACACAACACCAGGTTATAGTCCAACAGGTTTAATTGGAAGCACACTAGCTTCCAATTAGTGTGCTTCCAATTAAACCTGTTGGACTATAACCTGGTGTTGTGTGATTTTTAACTTTGTACACCCCAGTCCAACACCAGCATCTCCAAATCATGTCCAAATTAAAGCCACATTAATGTCTTTTTTTGGTGTGACACCAGACATGTGTGAATTAGATGCAAATGGGAATGATACAATGTTACAATATTTGTCACTGCTGACATTGACTGAAAACTTTGATTAATGCATATGTTCTGTGAAAAATATTGAAGATTACCTTAGACAGCTAAAATGATTGACATCAATTTTAGTAACTAGAGTCAGAAACTGTCGGTTAACATTGAATAATTATCGGAGTCAAATTTTGGAGTTTAAGCAGCAAATTAGAAGTGCTGATGAAGTAGTTGATAATCTACATTGTGTATCTTCACGATGTACTGTAAATATAATAGAAGCTGGTGTATTATAATTTAGTTCTTAGTCTGGTGGCAACTCACCAAAGCTATATCTGCTTTGTTTTTACTGGATTTGAAGAGGTTGGTCTGATGCATATTGAGTTGTTAATATCTGGAATGCACAAACTGAAAAGCTAGTGTAAGGAAATTCAATTGTAATTTACAAAACAGAATTGGATATCTATTTGAAAATGTAAAAAATAATTACAAACAATAAAAATGGATCTGGAGATAGACCATTTTCATAGCTATCAAAGTATGCAGCACTTTGAACTGAGATGAGGAGAATTTGATTTTCATTCAGAAGATAGTGAGCTTATGGAATTCTCTACAATAGAAGTTTTGGAGGCTAAGTCCCTGAATGTATTGAGGAAATATATATTTCTAGAGACCAAAGGAATGAAGAGGTTTGGGGAGAGAATGGCTGTATGGTGTTGAGATAAATGATCAGCCATGATTATGTTAAATTGCAGAGCAAGCACATTGGGCTCAATGGCCTACCTGCTCTTATGAATAAGTTTTCTATGTTTGCTGTCAAGCTGCTCACTCAAGTCCCGGCTGATTGCAGGATTCCATTACATGTCCTTCCCGTAGTTGATTATAGCAGTTTGTTTGAAGCTGAATGGAGGATATAGTGAGATCAAATCACATGGACAGAAAACTTTAAAAGGGGAATCATCAAATCATAGAGTGATTAAATCACAGAACGACACCATTTGGTCCACTGTGTCTGTGCCAACTCTCTGGATGAACGTCTTACTTTGTATCATTCCACTGCCTTTTTGCTTCAACTCTGCCCATTTTTCCTTTTCAGGTCAAAAAAAATATAATTCTCTCTTGAAAGACTTGATGAAAAATCCTCTGCTAGACTGTCATGGGATTTGTGTAGAAGCAGGTCATTCAGCCCATCAGGTCCACACCAACCCTCTGAAGAGCATCCCACCCAGACCCATTCCTACCCCTGTAGTGTAGCATTTCTTACATTTAATCCACTTATGTTGCACATCTTTGGACTGTAGGAGGAAACTGGAGCACCCAGAGGAAATTTATGCAGACATGGAGAAAATTTATAAACTCCACATGGGATCGAATTGAACCCAACTTCATGGTGCTGTGAATTGAGTCTGGGTCACTGGCTCAGTGCTAACCACCGTGCTACCATGCCACCCTAACTTAGCTACTCACTACATAAGGACATGTTTTCTTATGTCTTTTATTGATTTTTGGACACCATTTAAAACTGTGCCCTTTATTCCCCCATCATTCCATCAGTTTTTTCCTTTCTGCTTTGGTTAGTCCCTTGGTAATGATGGATCTTTGAATCAAATCTGACCTGAACGTTCTCTGTAGAAAATAGTTCCCCTTTCTGCAAGCTATCTACATAATAGAGCTTCATCATCCATGAAACCATTCTCATGAATCTTATCAACTGCCCTTCAAAATAACGTTATATCGGCCAAACCTTGCCTTTAAAAAGATTATTATAGTTTCCTATATTTTGTAGCTTCTTATCCTTCATGTTTTGAGCTCCAGCTGAGGGGACAAGTGAGCACCTGCAAGTATCTTTATGAACTCTGAAAATGCCTTCTGTTCCTAACCAGTAGGAAATAATGAGACGTGATCCATGCTGAGGTCCCCGCTGATGGTTCACCTTCCTTATTTAGTGCCTTGCCTGATGAATGTACTGAAACTTGACAGCTCACCACCAAGCAGTGTAAGTGCTACTGAAGCTGTATTTCTCACATCGCTTCCAAAGAGCACCAACATATTTTCGGTAAAAACAATGACTGCAGATGCTGGAAACCAGAGTCTAGATTAGAATGGTGCTGGAAAAGCACAGCAGTTCAGGCAGCATCCGAGGAGCAGCAAAATCGATATTTCGGGCAAAAGCCTCTTTTGCCCGAAACGTCGATTTTACTGCTCCTCGGATGCTGCCTGAACTGCTGTGCTTTTCCAGCACCATTCTAATCTAGACCAACATATTGTACCATTGGGCATTCTTTGTGCAAGCATTCACAATGCAATTCAACCAAAAACATTAAATTTGGCTTACAATATGTATTGAAAGAAATTTAGTATTCATCATTTTCATGATACTGGATGTGCTAATTGTATTCAAACCCTCGGTTCATTCAATGATTAAATTCCTTTGTATAGTGAAGTGGTTTCAAAATAAATTGATATATAATTTCTTAAAACATGAGATTTGTTGCTCCGGGTGTAGCATGAAGGAAACGTTCTATATTTTAAAAACAGTTTGGATTATGTGGCTTGGAAAGAAACTTGCTGGTGGTGATGTTCCTTTGCATCTGCTACTCTTGTAAAAGTCATGGATATACAAGTTGCTGTTGGAAAAGCCTTGGTGAGTTCCTGCAGTGTATTCTGTAGATAAGGTGCAGTGCTGCTATTCTGCAATGGTGGCAGAGGAAGCTAATATTTACTGAAATTAATAAAATAGATAAGATACCTGTAGGGATAGCAACAACCAAATTTATGAAACAAGTTTAACCTTGTGAAACATCACTTCACAGAAGGTTTATCAAATTAAATTTAGCACAATCAAAACCAATTCAAATGATTTTTAAAGGAGAAGCTCAATGACTTAGAAAACTACAAGTATACATAGTGATGAAAAATGGGACATCACCAGAAGTGCATTGAAATTATGAAGTCTAGAGGTAGTAAAGGCAAAGATGAAGTTTTACCATGAGTCACACTACTCTCGGATTCCTGTTAATAACATTTCCTACATTCAAAATGATGACTACATTTCAAAAGCACTTCATTGACTGCAAACCACTTTAAGTTTTTTGAGATCATGAAAGGTGTGTAGTGTAATAAATGCATGTTTTTCTATTTGTGTGTTGTTGTCTAGAATTGTTTATAGTGTTAAATTGTGAAAGGCTGTGCTCTTGACATGTATGAAATGAATGCTCATCACAAGTATAAAGAATTTTACTGCTCCTCGGATGCTGCCTGAACTGCTGTGCTCTTCCAGCACCACTAATCCAGAATCTGGTTTCCAGCATCTGCAGTCATTGATTTTAACAAGTATGAAGAAGACATGGAAGTGCAATATTAGACATTCAGTTACTCCTCACTACCACAAATGCTTTGTACTCTGCACATTTATATGTAACAATGTCTACACTTGAACAGTCATTAGTCAGCCCTTGCTCTGCACCTCTGACTCTTCTGTACCTTTTTGACCACAAGCACATTCTACCTTTCCCGATTTCCAGGTTAATGTATTTTTCACTCTTTATTTGACTGTAAAACTTTGCACATTGTGTTCTGTGAATCAAAATTGGTCCTAGTCAGATTCAGTAGAAACCTTTCCCATTCCTACAGCATCTCCTGACAAAGAAATTGGTCAATTGTTGTAAGAACACCCCCAAGGTTTGAGAGAGCAATGTCTGTAGCATGAAGGAAAAGTTCTATATTTTCAAAACAGGTTGGTGTATGTGGCTTGGAAAGAAACTTGCAGGTGGTGATTTTCCTTTGCATCTGCTACTCTTGTATTTCTACACGATAAAAGTCATGGATATACAAGTTGCTGTTGGAAAAGCCTTGGTGAGTTCCTGCAGCGCATTCTGTAGATAAGATGCACTGCTGCTATTCTGCAATGGTGGCAGAGGAAGTGATCTTGGTGTTGGATGCGGTGCCAAACAAGTGGGCTGCTTTGTTCTGGATGATTGCCATAGCTCTTGAGTGTTGTTGGAGCTGTACTCATCCAGACAAGTGAATAATATACCATCATGTGACTTGTGGATACCAGATAGGTTTTGAGAAGTTAACGTTTCTAGTCTATTATTCCGTTACTTGCAGATTTGTCCAGCATTGCCTTTCCAAGTTCCAAAAATATCTTCCATTCTCCGCAATTAACAAATTTCCCCATACCTCTTGCTCCTTTTATCCCCATGACTCTTTTTTTTTCCATTCATGACACCTTACTCCCTAATGCCAAACTGTTTTGCTTATCCTTGTCTGAAGCATTGATGCTGAGAGCTATCACAGTTCTGCAATGTTTAAAACTAGTCTTAATAATGACAACCGTGAAATCAACATCAATTGCTGTAAAAAGCCATCTCATTCATTAATTTCCTTTGGGGAAAGACAACTACCATTTTAACCTGATCTGGACTATTTAGCAAACCACCCAATTCAGGAACTATTTGAGAGAGGCAATAAATGTTGGAGTTGCCGGTGACACTCACATTCAGTGAAAGAATAAACAACCAAACACTGTCTCTGGTTTGGCTCTTCCATGTTTACTTCAACTTCAATCTGACGAAGAACATCCACACATGGTGGAAGCGAAAGGGAAAGAAAAATCAACAAAAGTCTGTTCCAATAAATGATAAATTTGAATGATGAATTCTGCAACTTCATAAATGAAAATACAGTTTACACTGAGGATAACTAAATATTCTAACAATAAATTTTCTTTAAATTTATTCTTTCATGGAATGTTGACTTTGCTGACATGGCCAAAATGTGCTGCCCATCCTTGAACTGACTACCCATATCCTATATCCCATATATTAAGAGTCATTGCTGTGGATCTGAAGTCACATTTGGGCCTGGCAGGGAGAATAGATTTCTTTCCCTAATGGACATTAGAGAATGCAATCATATTTTTTTGAAATAAGAAACAACAGTATCTCTCATCATTATCACTGAGACGAGTTTGACATTTCCAGATTTTGGTACCGAATTCCAACAGCTAGCATTTGAACCCACAACCCCAGAGCATTAATGTGGACCATTCAATTACTAAGTGAATGACATTGCCACGAACCCACTGTCTCCCCTTTAGAAGTTGACTGACAGTTTTATTATGTGATTCTTAATGACTGTTATAAATATAATTTATATTAATTTGTTTCATATAAAATCAGCATCTGTTGCATTCATGTAATCATGACATCTACATCTGAATGAGTGGCATTAAAGAAAATTCCTTCATAGGTGACCAGAAGAAATCGCAACAGGAGTCGGCCCTTCAAGCCTACTCCATCATCTAATAGGATTGTGGCCAATCTGACATTCCTCACATCCACTTTCCTACCTTTTCTCATAACCCTTGATTGCTCAACTGATAACAATTAACTACCTCAGCCTTAAATATACAGGAGGACTCTTTCCTGAACTGGTTGAATTATTTAATCTGTTTGTTAACTGGTATTCCTTTTTATTGAGGACTGATTCCTAAACAGCCTGATCTACACAGTCAATATGTCTCAGGTGTAACTCAGTTCTCATTAGGGAACTGTTGTTTCACTGGCTGGTTACAGCCTGTGTTATTCTTTTCTCTTTCAGTTTGAGAAAAGGACCATGTTGATTGTGTAGCAGGGCTTAACTCTTACACTCTATTTTACTGTATATGTTGTCACTGTTTTTTTGATGTTTGGACTGAGCCCTTGTGAGAAAATACATCTTACCAAATGAGCAGTTTCTGTGGGTAGGTCTGGCCCTGGGACTAGGCCTCTAAAGACTGAATGTGTGTGCATGCCGGGAGGTGAGCACTTGCTGCATCCTGGACTTTGGGAGTGGACCCTACCTTGGGAAGTGGATCAAACTCCTGTGAGTTAACTGCAGCTTCACAATGTACTGTGTTCCTGTGAGTGGGCCAGGACTCGATGGAGACAACACCGGTGTTCAGTGGGGTGTGCATTTGCTGCCTTCAGGAGTGGACTCTTCCCTCAGTTGTGGACTCTGTTTTTGGCAATGCACTCGGCAGTCTGGAGTGGACTCCATTTCTGACAATTCACTTTGTATATTGGAGTGGAGTGGGCTCCGTTCCTGGGAATTGACTTGACATTTTGAAGAGAACTGTTTATTGTAATAAACTCTGTACCACTGTTTGGTAATTGACTCTCTCATGTTACTTGGTGGGGTTATCACCTGCACTGTCTTGTGTGTCCCTGGGTCTGGCAGGCCTTGCTCTGTGCTGGGAGGCTCACAGGTTGTCCCAAAAGCTGTCACCCTGAGAGTCAGAGGATGGGTAGGCCAGCCCGATACTGGTCATCCCGAGAGCCAGAAGGTGGGTAGACTGTTCTGAGCCTATGGTCCTGAGAAGAGGCAGTTGGGACGGGGTGTCCTAGAGGTGGCCAGAAGGTGTCAGATCAGCCGAAAACTATAAGGTGCATAGGGGCAGGCTGAGATCCAAAACGTTTGTGGGCTGCCCTGTGCACTGTCATCCAGGGAAGGGGACAGGCTGTCCTAGAGGTGGCCGGAAGGCGTGCTAGGGCAGTCCACAGGCCAGATGGCACATCTGGGTGGGCGAGGGGCAGACTGAGGCTGGAAGGTGGGTAGGCTGTCCTCAGCACTGTCACCCTGGGCAGGTATAGGGGTGGGCTGCCCTAGAGGTGGCTGGAAGGTACAAAGGGCGGTTCGGGAAGCCAAAAGGTGGATAGGCTGCCCTGACCGCTGTTTTCCTGAGGGGATGGGGAAACAGGACGGGCTGTCCGAGAGGTGGCTGTAAAGTGGTTCAGGGTGGACCAAGAGCCAGAAAGGGCGTAGGGGCAGGCTGCCTTAGAGTGGCCGGAAGGTAGAGGGATGGTTGGTTTGCTGGGGAGGTCTGTATTTTATGCACTTAATGTAATTGGACTGTCTTATACGTACTTGTCATTGTTCCTGGTTTTTCTGATGACTGAAACTGAGATTTGAGGTTTGTTATTTCCCTGAAAACTGTTTGAACGGTAGGTTTTGGGGCCTGACTTTGCCATTCCTCTCCCTTGTGAAATTGCTGTTTCTCTGTATACAGCTGTTACTGTTAATTGTTTTGTAAACTGTATTTAAACAAAACAGGAGATTGAGTGTCAGTTTAGGGGACTGACTCTAAGCTGGTTAGGCCACAGTCAGTGTGCTCCTGCTGCTGTTGTTTGAGGAGAGTTTCTTTTCCTTCTCTCTCTCTCTTCCAACCACCACTCCCCCTCCTCACCGGAATATTTGTTTTTTAATGGTGGGTAGGCCAGCCCGATACTGGTCATCCCGATATCCAGTTCTGTTCTTTTCTGTGTTAAAGGGGATAAAATATAACCAGGGGATCATTAGCTCAGGGGATTAGCTGAGCTGACAGAAAAAAAACAAAGATTAGAACCTCATCAGTTCAAGCGACTGATTCTGAACTGGCTGGTACAGTCAGTGTCCTGTGTACAATTAAATAAAGGCTAACTTGGTGGTGGGATAACTGCCTCTGTGCAGTTATTTCATACACCATTCTGCCTATTGTCTCTGTTCTGCCATTCAATCATGGTGATATGTTTCTCAACCCCATTCTCCTGCCTTCTCCTATAACCCCTGACACCCTTACCCATCAAGAATTTATCTCTTGCTATTTTAAATACAATGTGGCATCCACCGCCTTCTGCAGCAATGAGTTCCATAGATTAACCATCCTCTGTCTGAAGACATCTTGGTTTTAGAAGATCATTCCTTTAGTTCGAGGCTGTGCCCTCAGGTGGGAACATCTTCTCCATGTTGACCCCATCAAGACCTCTCCATATTTTGTAAGTTTCAATCAGATTATCCCTTATCTTTCTGTACTCCAAGTCCAGTCCCAGAGTCTTCAATCTCTCCTCATACAACAAGCCCTTCATCCCTTGGATCATATTTTTAAAGCTCCTGTAGACCCCACCCACCCCCACTCCAATGTCACCACATCCTTCCTTAGGTCTGGAGCCCAATATTGCTCTCAATATTCCAAACGCGTTCTGAGCTTACACAACTTCCGCTGTGAACTTAGCAACGATGCCCTCAGTTCCTTTGTCCAGATTGTTAATGTATAATGTGAATAGTGGTCCCAAAACTGACCCCTGCAGAACTCTACTAGTACTGGCTGCCTATCTGAAAAAGATCTTTGTCCCGACTCTCTGGCTTGTGCTAGTCAGCCAATTTTCTGTCCATGCCAGTATGTTGCCCATAACACCTTGGGCTCTTAGCTTAGTTAGCAGCCTCCTGTGTGGCACCTTGTCAAAGGTCTACTAGCTCTCCTTTGTCTAACTTGCTCATTATTTCCTCAAAGAATGGGATGTGCACCACCTGCTCCTGGTGATTTTATCCACCGATGAGACCTTTGAGCTTCCCTAGCACCTTGTCCTTCGTGATGGCCTCTACACTGATCTCTGACCTCTGGTATGCTGCTGGTGTCTTCCACTATGAAAACTGATGGAAAGTATCTACTCGGTTCCTCTACCAATTCTTTGTTCCCTATTCCTACTTCTCTGATCTCAATTTCCAATAGTGCAATGTCCACTCTTGCTTCTCTCTTATACACCTAAAAAATCTCTTGCAAATTTCTTTGAATTTACTAGATAGCTTACTCTCCTATTTCATCTTCACTCCACTTATTACTTTTTCTAGTTATCTTCTGCTTGCTTTTAAAGACTTCCCAATCCTATGGATTTCCATTAATCTTCACCAGACTGTATACTTTCTCTTTTGCTTCATGCTGTCACTGACTTCCCTTGTCAACCATGGTTGCTTCGTGCTCCTCTTAGTATGCTCTTCTTCCTTGTGATGAATTTCTCCTGTGCCAATCCTGCCATTGCGGCCCCACCCCCCACCCTTTCCTGCTAGGCTGTCTGTCCAATAATCTCTGGCCAGCTCCTCCTTTATGTATTTGTAGTTTTCTTTACTCAACTGTAATTCGGTTACATCTGATTCCAGCTTCTCGCTCTCAAACTGCAGGATGAACTTTATCATATCATGGTCACTGCCTAAGGGGTTCCTTCACCTTCAGCTCCCTAAATCAAGTCTGCCTCATTGCACATCACTAAATCTAGAACTGGCTGTTCCCTAGTAGGGTCCACCATAAGCTGCTCCATAAAAGACCTTGTAGACATTTCATGAAGTCCTTTCCTTGATCTGCTACCAACCTGCTTTTCCCAGACTACCTGCATATTGATGTCCCCCATGATTATTGAAATAGCACCTCTCTTACATGCCTTTTCTACCTCCTGGTTTATTTTCTTCCCCACATCCTGACGACTGCTTAGAAGTCTGTACACAACTCCCATCAGGATCGTGCACGACTACATCCAAATCCCTTTGTTGTTGTGCTCGACTGGTTCCATAGAACGTAGCACAGTACAGCATAGAACAGGCCCTTCAGCCCACGATGTTGTGCTGAACCCATGTGAGGTAAACCTAACGTACGAACCTTCAAAGTTCTGTGACCATATGCATGTCCAGCAGTCTCTTAAATATCCCCAATGACCTCACTTCCACAACTGCTGCTGGCAACGCATTCCATGCTCTCTCAACTCTGTGTAAAGAACCTGCCTCTGACATCCCCCTCTATAATTTCTGCCAAACAACTTAAAACTATGACCCCTCGTGTAAACAATTTCTGACCTGGCAAAAAGTCTCTGGCTATCAAACTCTATCTATGCCTCTCATTATCTTGTATACCTCAATTAGGTCCCCTCCCTTCCTTATTTTCTCCAATGAAAAAAAGTCAGAGCTCAGTCAAACCCTCTTCGTAAGATAAGCCCTCCATTCCAGGCAGCATCCTGGTAAACCTCCTCTGAACCTGCTCCAAAGCATCCTATATTTCCTATACATCTTTCCTATAATAGGGCAACCAGAACTGGATACAGTATTCCAAGTGTGGTCTAACCAAAGTTTTATAGAGCTGCAACACGATCTCACGGCTCTGAAACTCAATCCCCCTGTTAATGAAAGCCAAAACACCTTATGCTTTCTTCACAACCCTGTCCACTTGGGTGGCAATTTTAAGGGATCTATGTACCTGCACACCAAGATCCCTCTGTTCCTCCACACTGCCAAGAATCCTGTCCTTAATCCTGTACTCAACTTTCAAGTTCGACCTTCCAAAATGTATCGCTTCGCATTTATCCAGGTTGAACTCCATCTGCCACCTCTCAGCCCATCTCTGCATCCTGTCAATGTCACGCTGCAGCCTACAACAGTCCTCTATACTGTCAACGACACTCCAACCTTTGTGTTGTCTGCAAACTTGTTAACCCATCCTTCAATCTCCTCATCCAAGTCATTAATAAAAATTACAGCATAGAGGCCCAAGAACAGAGCCCTGTGGAACACCACTCACCACTGACTTCCAGGCAGAATACCTTCTTTCCACTACCACTCGCTGTCTTCTGTCGACCAGCCAATTCTGTATCCAGACAGCTAAGTTTCCCTGTATCCCATTCCTCCTGAACTTTTGAATGAGCCTACCATGGGGAACCTTATCAAATGCTTTGCTGAAGTCCATATACACCACATCCACCGCTCGACCCTCATCAACTTGTCTAGTAACATCCTCAAAGAACTCAATAAGGTTTGTGAGGCATGACCTGCCCCTCACAAAGCCGTGCTGACTGCATTTAATCAAGCCATGCTCTTCCAGATGGTCATAAATCCTATCCCAGCATGCTTACCTGCTCCTCAATGGTTTCATTCACTACAAGGTCCTTTTCTTTCATAAAGACAGAAGCAAAAAACTCATTTAGGGCTTCCCCTACCTTCTCAGACTCTATACACAAGTTCCCTATGCTATCCCTGATCGGCCCTACTCTTTCTTTTATCATTCTCTTATTCCTCACATATGTGTAAAATGCCTTTAGATTCTCCTTAATCCTTCCTGCCATGCCTTTTTCGTGCCCCCTCCTGGCTCTCCTCAGACCATTTTTGAGCTCCTTCCTCGCCTGTCTATAATCCTCTAGAGCTGAGCAAGACTCTTGCTTCCTCCACCTTACATAAGCTGTCTTCTTTCTTTTGAAGAGAAGCTCCTCTGCTCTCGTCCTCCAAGGTTCCTTTATCTTACCCGTTCTTGCCTGTCTCATTCTCCATTGAAATAATAATTCTGTTCTTTTGCTCTCCCTCCCAACTGAACAACTTCGCATTTTCCCACATTGTACCCTTTTGCCAACATTTTGCCCACAATCTATTAATATCTCTCTTTAAACTATGTGTACCTCTCTCAACTTGTGTTTTCACCTGCATCTTTGTGTCGTTCACAAATTTGGCTACAGTACATTCATTTCCTTCCTCTAGTTAATCATATATATTGTGAACAGTTGCAGTCCCAGCATTGATCCCTGTGGGACCCCACTCTGGTAAGGTACTGTTTTGCACACTGTTTAAACAATGTTAAACCCGAGGGATGGAGCTGGACATGACCAAGAAGCTGTGTTGGTTGTTTTGCAGTTCAAGGATCCAATGCCATCCATTTGCATTATTGTATTGCTACATGGATGAACTTAACCTACAATCAGGCAGTGTAACGGTGTGTAATTGCTTCAGCTCTCTCTTTCATTACCACCATTCATTAGTATATTTAAGGTTAAGTCACCAAGTTCACTTGGTTTATCAAAATGTTTATCCTCAATTATAAGTGCTTTTCATAAGGGTGTCCAATTCTCCATCTCTGTGATGGAATCGCTCCCTGTTTCGATGATCATCTTGCTGAACTCAATTTTTTCAACATCTTGGTCAGCGCATATGATATCAAACCAAATCTTTATTTACAGACTGAACTGCAAATATCATAATTGAAGTCCGTATTAACAGGGTTGGTGTGCTCTCCTGACCTACAGGGATCTGATTCATTTCTCTTCAGGTGCTGAGATTGCTTGATGACTTTGCACCAGATCACTCCAAATTTGTTATTATCAAATGCAGCACACTGCATCATACAGATTCCAAGGTTGGCTTTCAGAATATCTTTATCTCTAAGTTTGGAACATCCTGCACCTTGGGTTCTCATCCTTAGCTGGCTATAGAATACTGACCTTGGCATGTCAAAATCTGTGGTCAATTATATGGTCAAATCTGTGAAGGTGCAATCCCAAAACCAAGTCTGCATTGCAAAAGCTTTTGCAAAGTGTTGCTTAATGACATTTCAAATGCATTTTGAGCAATGAAGATGGACACTTTTTTTTACCTATGTATTGCCAGTCAGTTGTCCATGCCTTAACCATAGAGAAAACATTTGACAACAAATTCCAGATAGATTTATTTTTATGAACTTTGCTTTGAGACAATCTCTGTCCAAAGCCTGTTGATGTTGGTTAGGGGATAGGTAATTTTATCATCCACTGTGTGAAATTATTGGAGAAGGTATTCCTAAAATATTGGATAGACACTGATCAGTAACATCATAGAAAAATCACTAGAAGGGACTTTGCAAAATGATTTCACACAAAAAAAGTTATACTGAAGAAGTTAGAGTTAATGGTTAATATTGACTGCACTTATTGCTTTTTGTGGTAAGTTAAATACACCTTCTCTGAAAAGGCATTGAAAATGAGTTTGCAGTTGTTTGTGCTGATGAAATTGAATGTCATTTGAAAAGCCTTCATGAACCAGTGCAATCAGTGGATTTTAACAACGTGGACCTGTACATGTAGCCAGCTTTTATTAAATCTTAAGCTAATGGAAGGGAAAACAATTTTGGTTGAAAACTCTCAGACTTTTTCTGGTAGTTCATCTGAGTACACGGATTTGTTTTGATGTTATTGGTGGAAGCACTAATGCATTATTTTCTCCAGTTGCACTTGCAAAAATGCAACACTCAATATTTAAAAAAAAAACAAAGAATATAGGAGCAGGAGTAGGCCATTTGACCTTTCACATTTGATACACCATTTGTTATGGTCATGGCTGATATTCCAACCCTGCTTTCTCCCCATATCCTATGATCCCTTTAGAACTATATCTACATCTTTCTTGAGTGTCTTAAATGTTTGGGCTACAACCATTTCACGTGGCAGAGAATTCTACAGGCTCAGCACACTCTGGGCGAAGACATTTCTCCCCATCTCTGTCTTAAAGGGTTTATCCTGTATCCTTAAACTGTGATGCCTGGTTTGGGAGTGCCCAGTCGCTGGGAATGTTATTCTTGCATTTTTCAGTCTAATCCTGTTAGAATTTTATCAATTTCTATGAGATCCCTACTCATTCTTCTAAGCTCCAGTGAGCGTAGTCCTAACTGATCCACCTCTCCCCATACATTAGTCCCACCATCCCAGGAATCAGTCCAGTAAACCTTCTTTGCACTCTCTTCATAGCCAGAACATCCTTCCTCGGATAAGGAGACCAAAACTACACGATGTTTCAGGTGCATAGAATACTCCATTACTTACCTATTCTGGTGTACATATGATTCCAGATCCACAGGAATGTACTTAATTCTTAACTGGGCCCTGTAATGGACAATTTCTCTGTCTCAGGCTTGCGACCGTGCTCCAGCAAAGCTCAGCATAAGTTGGAAGAACCACCACCCCGTTTTCTGCTTGGGAACTCTGCAACCATCTGAACTCAACATCGAGTTCAATAATTTTAGGGCCCCGAGTACCTACTCCCATGTCCTTACCCAAATCTCCACACATTGGGCCCTGTTATCACATGGACTGCTAACCAATATAAGCCATTGTCAGCCAGGAATAGTCCCCATCAACAGCTATTCATTCTCCCAGGCTGACCCTAGACTTTTCCTTTGTGAGCCTAACTGTTTTGCACTCTCTGTGCGCTCCATCTCCACCTTTTGTGTTCCCCTCAGCCCCTGTCTAGCAGGTACACCAACCCTTTCCTAATTACAACTAGTTCTGAAGAATGGGCACTGGTCCCAAAATGTTAACTCTGCTTTCTCTCCACAGGTGCTGTCAGATCTGAGTTTTGCCAGTAATTTCTGCTTTTTGTTTCTTATTTCCAGCAACTGCTGATCTTTGGGTTTTTTCTTCTATACTGGGCCTGTACCGGGGCAATTAGGGATGAGCAGTAAATGCTGGGCTGGCTAGCCACACCCATGCCTCATGAGTAATGTGCACACCTTCACCTGAGGGGTGGTGACCCTCAGGTTAAACTCACCACCGGTCATCTCTCTCCACTGAGAGAGCAATCATGGTCCTCTGTAACTACTGAAGCAATATATCTTATTGAGGAACTAGATTCTTAATAATTCTGTTCACTATGCTTCCACCTATACGTAATAAAGATCTCATGGCACTACTACAAGATGAGCAGGAAAGGTTCCAAATCTGCAAGCCTCCCTCCATCCCCATGACAATAACTGGTATTTCTGTCTCATTCATCTCATTACTCTTTATGGGAATATTGCCAATACAAAATGGAAACATAGCAACAATGAGTGGTTTCGAAAATAAATTCTTCAAGTTTTCAGGTTGGAACTGGCAACGTGCTGGGAGCTCCAGATTCCTGACTCATCCCAGACTGGAGTTTAGGTCACATCAGCACATTTCTTGTATTCTCTGATTACCAATTACACAAAGGGATCTTGGGGTTCTAGTTCATTGCTCCCTGAAAATGGACACACACAAGTAGGTAGGGTGGTAAAGAAGATGTCTGGTATGATTGCCTTTATTGGTCAGGGCATTGAATGCAAGAGTCAGGATGTCATGTTGCAGCATTACAAGAATTTGGTTAGGCCGCACATAGAGTATTACATTCAGTTCTGGTCACCACATTACAGGAAGGACGTGAGGCTTTGGAGAGGGTGCAGAAGAGGTTTACCAGGGTGCTGCCTGGATTAGAGCTATAAGGAGAAGTTAGAAAAACTCTGGTTGTTTTCTCGAGAATGGTAGAAGCTGAGGGGGAGACTTAGATTAGATTACTTTGAAACAGGTATTGATGAATGTCAGGAGGAAGGGGTCCAATGGACCACCACCCTCCCTGATAGATTAGATTAGATTATAGGGAAAATAGGCCCTTTGGCCCAACAAATCCACACCGACCCTCTGAAGAGCAACCCACCTATACCCATTCCCCTACATTAACCCCTTCACCTATCACTACTGGTAATTTAGCATGGCCAATTCACCTAACTTGCACATTTTTGTACTGTGGGAGGAAACCGGAGCACCCGGAGGAAACCCACGCAGACACTTGATAGAAGTCTATAATATTGAGTTGCAAATACAGGGTTGACAGTCAGAATCTTTTTTTCCCCAGGATTGAAATGTCAAATGCTAGGGGCATGCATTTAAGATGAGAGGGGAAAGTTCAAAGGAGATGTGAGGGACAAGTTTTTTACATAGAATAGCAAGTGTCTGGAACACACTTCCAGGCACAGTGGTGGATGCATACACAATAATGGTGTTTAAGGGATAATCAGATGAGTATACAAGGAATGGAGGGATATAGACTAAGGGCAGCGAGAAGGGATTAGTTAAATTGGCGTCACCTTCAACACAACATCATGGGCTGAAGGGCTTTTTCCTGTGCTGTACAGTTCTGTGCTCTATATTCTATTCAGGGGCAGTTTGTCAGCGTGATCTGGATCAATTTGAAATGACTGCCTCACTGACAATGTAAGCAAGGGATGAAGAGAAGTGCAGGAGGGCAGAATGTGTTGGAAGTGGCTCAAAGATGTTCTGTGGAGCAGCACTGTTGGCCTCATACCCAGGTAAAATGAATTAAAAGGAAATCTTTTATGTCAATGGTCATTGCGCAACACACAACAATCACTGGTAAACCTGACATAGATTGTCCCGTGAATTCTCCACTCAGTGTTAATTCATTGGACAGAAAGTCTTCAGACAGCTATTTGTTCTTCATGAGCATATAGTTCATCAACTTGGATGAAAAAGTGCGCTTTTTGTATTCAGGATGGTGTTGGAGCATACAATTTAATTAAAACACATTTATGAAATTGAACATCGACACCAGTGTATACTTTGTGGTAAATGTAATTGCTTATCTCTGTTTGTGTATGCTAATGTAATCCTTACGTAATGTTTGGTGAATGTGCTTGGTCAATATGTGTGTGCACGTGAGAGTGTGAATGTGTTTATGACTGTGAGTGTGTTTGTGAGTATGCGTGTATGAGAGAGTATGTGTCTGTGTGTGAACGTGTGTACATGTGAGTGTGTGAGTATGTTTGTTTGTGTGTGTGAGTGCATGTGCATGAGTGTGAGCAAGTGTGATCTGTGTGTTGTGTGTGGTTTTTAAAATAAAAGTTGTGATGTACTGCAGATATGTGTATCCAATTCATTAGTGTTGCTTATTGATGCCCCCTGTGTGGAGGAATGTAAGGCGGCTACTGTATGCTGTTTGTATGTGTGATGAATGTGATATTTTGTGGTGACTGTGTGAATGTGTATTTATATTCAGAATATTGTATTCATGGTGATGTGTATATTTCCACAAGTGACTAATGGGTATGGTGCGGTTTGTATTTCTGTTTAGTATGTTTGGTGTGTTTCTAACAGGTACAGTTTATGTACAGGTCTGTGCAGTTTATTTACAGATCTGTGCGTATGTGTGTGCTGTGATTGTGTGCATCAGTGCAATGTATATTATTTTGAAGTTGTCAGAAATTATACAGGGGAAATGTAACATCATAAATGGACTGGTCGACCTGATTCATTAATTCTAAACATAATTATTAGATACCAATGGAGAAAATGTTCCACTTTTATGGCATAACTGTACATCATATTGATGTTAAACAGCACATTTGGAAGCAGAATAATAGTGATATATGACACTGCTGACATGATTTTATATTGCAATAATAGATAACACAGTGCAGTCTTGCCTTATGTTTTGAAATAACATTCATCTATGCATCATTCCCATTATAATCTCAGTATGATACATCAAGTGAAAGTCAAATAGTGTAACATGATTTTGTTAGGATCTATTCTGAGTAATGCTGTTCTGATCAGCAAATGTGTTTTTATAATATTAAACCAACATCTTGCTGAATGCTTGAATATTTATGTTCCTTTGCAAAAACAGCACATGCTGTGGATTTTGTATGCCTTACCTACTCATGCGAAACGTGTAGTTTTTGCACAAATGTGGAGCAATTCTGTTGGATGCTGCCCATCTATACTTGATGTGTTGAAATGATTGAATATTCAAATGGAAAGTTTCAGCTGTGACAATATTCCCAGTTCTTCTTATTGTGACTGGTGATAAAATACTAGTTCTAGGTTTACCACTTTAAATAAGGTGACACCGGAATAACTTGAGCTCTTGTGTGTGGAGGTACAGGAGAACATAAGAACAGAAGAAAAAGGCGCAAGAGTAGGCCATCCAGTCCCTTGAGCCCGCTCCACCATTTTATAAGAACATGGCTGATCTTTTTCATAGACTTAGCTCCACTTACCCACCCACTCACTATAACCTTAATTCCTTTACTGTTCAAAAGTATCTTCACCTTAAAAACATTCAATGAGGTAGCCTTAACTACTTCACTGGCCAGGGAATTCCACAGATTCACAACCCTTTGGGTGAAGAAGTTCCTCCTCAGCTCAGTCTTAAATCTGCTCCCTTGTACTTTGAGGCTATGCCCCTAGTTCTAGTTTCACCCACCAGTGTGAACAATCTCCCTGCTTCCATCCTATCTATTCCCTTCATAATTTTATATCTTTCTGTAAAATCCCCCCTCATGCCTCAAAATTCCAATAAGTATGGTCCCAATCTACTCAATCTCTCCTCCTAACCTCTCAACTCTGGAATCAACCCAGTGAACCTCCTCTGCACCCCATCCAGTGCCAGTATATCCTTTCTCAAGTAAGGAGACCAAAGCTGTATGCAGTACTTCAAGTGTGGCCCAACTAGCACCCCATACAGCTGCAGCATAACTTAGGTTCAAGATCTGTCTGCTCCAGAGTTATGTTTGAACACAGCTAAATGAGTTCTTTTATGGTATACATCATCTAATTATTTAGAGGGTTCATGTGACACAGTGGTAGTGCCTCTACCTCCAGAGCAGAAGGCCAGGGCTCAAATCTCACCAGCTCCAAGGCATTCTCCAAACACATCTGAACAGGTTGGTTTAAAAACATCGATGCCAGAATATCTCTACTTCAATGAGGCACAAATAGAAGAGTGCAATGCAGATTTTAACATGTCCAGGGACCACAACTGTGGTAAGAACAGAAAAGCAAATGTATGAAGCAATGGCAAAAAAAAACATCCTGAAACAAAGCAAAAGACTCAGTTGAACCTTCTTCCCCAAACATTTCTAATTCACTGCCTTGACCTATACATACAAGTGAACCCTTCAACTGCTCCTTCCAAGTTGAAGAGCAAAAAGCAGGGATGAAAAGGACTTGGAAACAGGATTAAGGAGAATCCTAAGTTAGTTTATAAATACTTTAAAGAAAAGAGGTTAATGAGAGAAAGAGTAGGGCCCATTAAAGACCAAGAAGTAACCTATGTGTGTGAAGCCACAGGATATTGGAAGGGTGTTGAATGAATATGTCTCTTCAGTCTTCACTCTGGAAAAGGAGAACAGAATTCAGTAAAAGGGACTGTGAGGAACGTGCACAGTTTGACATAGGAAATGGGAGGTATTTGAGGCTCCTTCAGGCTTAAAAACAAATTCCCTGGCCTGGATAGCAAGGTGTGCTGAGTGGTTTTCAACAAGGTTTGGTTTCAGATGCATCTCTTTAGTTGTACAGGCAAATGATCTTTCGAATTTTTTGTAGCTCTGGGTTTTCTGAAAACCTAAAAGTTAGGGCCAGAGAAGCATTGGGTGTGGTATTTTTTTGACATACTTCTCTTAAAAAGGAAATAGCTACTTCCTTGAAAAAAACTTTTAGTCAGTTCTGGAGAAGAGTCACCAGACACAAGATGTGAACCCTGATTTCTCTCCACAGATTCTTCTGGACCCATTGAGTTTTTCCAGCAATTTGTTTCTGATTTCCAGCATCCTCAAATCTTTGCTTTCTTTGCTAAGATATTGCAGGGTGTTGAACAAGCTGGAGAGACTGATTGGAAAAGTTTTATCAAAATCATGAAGAAGCCTCCTTCTCAACCTTCCCTTTTAGAGTCATAGAGATGTACATCATGGAAACAGACCCTTCGGTCCAACCTGTCCATGCCGACCAGATATCCCCACCCAATCTAGTCCCAGCTGCCAGCACCAGGCTCATATCCCTCCAAACCCTTCCTATTCATATACCCATCCAAATGCCTCTTAAATGTTGCAATTGTACCAGCCTCCACCACTTCCTCTGACAGCTCATTCCATACACGTACCACCCTCTGTGTGAAAAAGTTGCCCTGTACGTCTCTTTTATATCTTTCCCCTCTCACCCTAAACCTATGCCCTCCAGTTCTGGACTCTCCGACCCTAGGGAAAAGATTTTGCCTATTTATCTATCCATGCCCCTCATAATTTTCTAAACCTCTATAAGGTCACCCCTCAGCCTCCGACGCTCCAGGGAAAACAGCCCCAGCCTGTTCAGCCTCTCCCCATAGCTCAAATCCTCCAACCCTGGCAACATCCTTGTAACTCTTTTCTGAACCCTTTCAAGTTTCACAACATCTTTCCAATCGGAAGGAGACCGGAATTGCACGCAATATTCCAACAGTGGCCTAACCAATGTCCTGTACAGCCGCAACATGACCTTCCAACTCCTGTACTCAATACTCTGACCAATAAAAGAAAGCATACTAAACGCCGTCTTCACTATTCAATCTACCTGTGACTCCACTTTCAAGGAGCTATGAACCTATACTCCAAGGTCTCTTTGTTCGGCAACACTCCCTAGGACCTTACCATTAAGTGTATAAGTCCTGCTAAGATTTGCTTTCCCAAAATGCAGCACCTTGCATTTATCTGAATTAAACTCCATCTGCCACTTCTCAGCCCACTGGCCCATCTTGTCAAGATCCTGTTGTAATCTGAGGTAACCCTCTTCGCTGTCCAATAGACCTCCAATTTTGGTGTCATCTGCAAACTTACTAACTGTATCTCTTTTATGCTCACATCCAAATCATTTATATAAATGACAACAAGTAGAGGACCCAGCACCGATCCTTGTGGCACTCCACTGGTCACAGGCCTCCAGTCTGAAAAACAACCCTCCACCACCACCCTCTGTCTTCTACCTTTGAGCCAGTTCTGTATCCAAATGGCTAGTTCACTAACTGTATCTCTTTTATGCTCACATCCAAATCATTTATATAAATGACAACAAGTAGAGGACCCAGCACCGATCCTTGTGGCACTCCACTGGTTACAGGCCTCCAGTCTGAAAAACAACCCTCCACCATCACCCTCTGTTTTCTACCTTTGAGCCAGTTCTGTATCCAAATGGTTAGTTCTCCCTGCATTCCATGAGATCTAACCTTGCTAATCAGTCTCCCATGGGGAACCTTTTCAAATGTCTTACTGAAGTCCATATAGATCACATCTACCACTCTACCCTCATCAATCCTTGTGTTACTTCCTCAAAAAACTCAATCAAGTTTATGAGACATGATTTTCCACGCGCAAAGCCATGTTGACTATCTCTGATCAGTCTTTGTCCTTCCAAATACATGTAAATCCTGTCCCTCAGGATTCCCTCCAACAACTTGCCAACCACTGACGTTAGGTTCACTGGTCTATAGTTCCCTGGCTTGTCCTTACCACCCTTCTTAAACAGTAGCACTACGTTTGCCAACCTCCAGTCTTCCGGCACCTCACATGTGACGATTGATCCTTCAGTTTTATCAAATATATTTACTGCACTGGTTAATAACTCCCCACATGCATGTATACTTTAGGCAAAATGATTCCCATTCAGCACATGCAGCAGAGAAAAGTGGGCCCACAGCTTGCATTGCACTTTAATAATTGAAGGTTCAGCAGACTGTTACCAGGGATGGCAGGACTGAAGTATGAGGAGAGATTAGTTCAACTATAAAGTTCTAATCGGCTGGATAGACTAGTTGTGTATTTCCTGGTTTAGAAAATCTAAAACCAGAGATGACAGTCTCAGGATATAGGGTAGACTATTTAGGGCTGAGATGAGGATACATTTCTTCACTTAAAGGATGGTTGACCTGTGGAATATGCTACCATGGATGGCTGTGGATGAAAGGACACTAAATATATTCAAAAAAGACATTTTGATTCAGAGTTTAAAGGTGATATGGGAAGAAAGCTGGAACGTGACATTGAGATAGAGTATGACCCATGATCATATTGAACGGTGGAACAAGCTTGAAGGGCTGAATGGCCTTCTCCAGCCTCGAGATTCCATGTTTCTATGGCATTCAGCACAACATTCTATCAACCTAAGGTTACTTTGTTATGCTATTGTCTTTTATGAGCCCTACTAATAGTTAATTTTCACAATAAGGAATTAGTATATTAATTCAGCTTTTAACATTGGGATTTTACATTGTTGCTGAAGTGCACATATTTTCATGATACGGAATATTATTCAAAATGAGATTTCTCACATCCTCATTGCAGAACTATGAATTATTAGAGGGCAGAAAGAAACCCATTGGGGCTATCATGGTACTTCTAAAGATAAAATCTCCATTGTCTTACCAGACCATAAGGTTGCTCTGTCATTAGAGAGATACAACTGGTGGTGGTTTAACCCCATGGGTCACCATGCTTCACATAAGCGTACAGGTGTAGTGGACAGCGAAGAAGGTTACATCTCTATGACTCTATAACTGCGGTGACTGTAAATCAGGAACAAAAACAGAAATTGCTGGAAAACCTCAGCAGATCTGGCAGTGTCTGTGGAGAGAAATCAGAGTTGAGTGACATTTCCTCAAAACAATTCTGAGGAAAGTTCACTTGACCTGAAATGATTTGGCGCTGCTCCTTCGTCAAGTGGTTGTGGAGTATAAGATTATAAGAATTTATAACAAAATAAATTCTGTGACTTACAATCTTATACTCCACAACCACCTGATGAAGGAGCAGCATTCCGAAAGCTAGTGCTTCTAATTAAACCTGTTGGACTGTAACCTGGTGTTGTGTGACTTTTAACTTTGACCTGAAATGTTAATTTTAACATTTGCTGCTGAGCTTTTCTAGCGATTACTGTTTTGTGGCAGTAAATATATTAGTTTCTTTTTCTGCAATATTCTCTTTCTAAAAGCATTGACTCTCTCTGTCCCACATGAAGCAGTCATTCTTCAGTATGTGCTAAATTAACCATTACGCAGGTATGAGTTTTGGAGGTAAATGGCAGCAGGCTAGAGCAGATTTGTAGCTCAGGTTGAGGTTCTGGATGTAGGTTTGCTCACTGAGCTGGAAGGTTCATTTTCAGAAGTTTCATCACCATACTAGGTAACTTCTTCAGTGGGCCTCTGGACACAGGAGGCTACTGGAGTTCATGGGACACTATAAAGGTGACAGAATCTGTCTGCAATTCATCAAGCATTCACATCAATTAATCTGATCTTGCCCTCTGTAAATCCAAGAGTTACAACCATGATCTCCTTCAGGGTTTATTGTTACAATCCTATGAGAAAGAATTAATGTTTAAAGAGGTGGTGAAAACAGGCTGGAGTAGGACACATAGCCCTTGAGTTGGATCTGTAATTCAATTAAACCAAGAACTATGTCACAAGATGTGTTTTGTGTTATGTCACATTATACTGGAACGATGGGAAACAAAAGCCTACTGGTATTATCACTGGACTGTTAATCCAGAGACTCAGGTAATATTTCGAAGACCCAGGTTTAAATCCCACTATGGCAGCTGTTGGGATTTTAATTCCAGACTTCTATTCCAGAATTCAGGGTCTAATAATGATCACATGCCAATTGATAGAAAAGCCCCATCTGGTTCACTAGTGTCTTTTTGGAGGGAAACTGGTCTGGCCTACATGTGACTCCAGATCCAAAGCAACGTGGTTGACTCTTAGCTGTTCTCTGAGAAATAAATGCTGACCTAGCCAGTGACATCCTCATCTTGTGAATCACTGAAAATAAAACTTCAGAACTGTTTTTAACATTGGGGATTTGCTAGCTCTGTATGCTCAATGTAGAATGGCACAGGATGTAGACTTAAAGCTAATTGTGTTGGTTCAATGATCCCCTGTGGCTGAGGTAGTTCATGGATGTCACTTTACTCCATGCCTTTTGAGTGGTTACCCTCAGGCTATAAATAGACAATTGTTTCTCCCTCATGGAAATGAAATGCTTATGGCCTTGTAGACTATAGCTCCATATCGTATGTTTTAGTAACCTACTCACTCTGTCCCAAAAGTTATCTTTTCTTATAAACTCCTGAATGTTCATTCGCTTTTCCTGGGGCCAACTCAAAAGATATGCCATATTACTCTGAAATTTATTTTCCTTCTCCTTAATATGTCAGCTATTTCTTCAAAATATGGGCATCCTTCCCTGTACCGGTTTACCTGTACCATCAACCATTTCCTTTACAGACATTATGATTCTGTGTATTGGCAGATATTCCACAGCTTTACAAGCTAAGCCTGCTGATTTCTTTCTTCCATCATGCTCTGTGAGGACCAATGTAATTTTCTTCCACTAATTACAAGTTAGAGAAAATATTTTAGTTGCTTTTCCCTCCTGAAATCTGAACTGTATGGTCTCTCTGCTCCCAAACTGACCTTTTGCTTCTGTCAGGAAAAAAACCATGCATTGATAAATTAAACAGAAGAGAGTTCCAACTAAGGATTCACACTAAATCATTTATAGCATTCTGATGAGGCTTGAAAAGAAATGCAAATTAATTATTTTACCTTCATGGCTACTCAAGGAGGAAGGATGATTTTGCGAATGGAGTTTGTAATCCGTTCTCTGTGTCTTCTGGTTCTACTAAAAGTTCAGAACTAAGTCATTCATTGTTCAAATTTTGCGCTTCTACCTCTGATGATATAATATAAACATTGGTTGAGCTTTAACTGTAATTAACTTGTTTGAGTTGAATTTATTTCAGGGGATTGCTTGTGAGCTTCTTAATCAAATTTTACCTATCTATTTATAGTTAAATTGATAATTCCTAAATCTAAAAGTCATTTCATGAATTATAAACAAGATATCTGCCATATAGGTAATGTTACAATAGTCTGACCAGACCATAGGCTGTTCCCCCTTTTAGAGAGAGAGAGAGGACCTGAGGGTCACCATGCCTCAGATAAGGGGAAAGTTGAAAATGAGAATCCTTCATGGTAACCTCAGCTGTATGGGAATTGAACCTTCTATTGGTCTCACTCTGTATCAGACACCAGCTGTCCAACCCCCAGTTGATGTCACTCCTGCCCCCATAGGACGGTACAGTGGCTCAGTGGTTAGCACTGCTGCCTTACAGCACCAGGGTACCAGGTTCGATTCAAGCCTCGGATGACTGTCTGTGTGGAGTTTGCACATTCTCCCTGTGTCTGCATGGGTTTCCTCTGGGTGCTCCAGTGTCCTCCCACAGTCCAAAGATGTGCAGGTTAGGTGAATTTGCCATGCTAAATTGCCCCATAGTGTTAGATCAATTAGTCAGAGGGAAATTGTTCTGGGTGGGTTACTCTTCGGTGGGTCAGTGTGGACTGGTTGAGCCGAAGGGCCTGTTTCCACACTGTAAGGAGTCTAAGGAATCTAATCTAATCTATGCCCTCTTCACCACCAAATTTCCCCTGCCCACCAACCCCCTTTATCTGCAGCTCCCCCGCACACCCACCCCCAGTTCTGAAGAAGGGTTATACCCAAAACATTGACTTCTCCACCTCCTGATGCTGCCTGGCTTGATATGTTCATCCAGCACCATCTTGGTCTACCTGGGTATCACAGGTGTTTGTGTGTTTTTGGGCAGCACAGTGGCTCAATGGTTAGCACTGCTGCCTTAGAGCACCAGGATCCCAGGTTTGATTCCAGCCTCGGGTGACTGTGTGGAGTTTGCACATTCTCCCTGTGTCTGCGTGGGTTTCCTCCCACAGTCCAAAGATGTGCAGGTCAGGTGAATTGGCCATGCTAAATTGCCCAGAGTGTTAGGTGTATTAGGGTCTGGGTGTGTTGCTCTTCGGAGCGTCGGTGTGGACTGGTTGGGCCGAAGGGCCGGTTTCCACACTGCAGGGAATCTAATCTAAAACCATGTTTACCTGTGGCAGTCTCCGCCCCCACACCCAGCTCTAGCCAAACCCCAGGTCCTAGCTCCAAGCCCTGTTGAGTCTTTACAATTCCCCCAGACCCACTCCCCCATCACTGAGGATGAATGTTCAGTCCTTAGTAAAGGCCTCACCTTCATCCGTCTATGCTACCAGATTAATGAGTTCAACACGCACTGTAATATTGAACATTTCTTCCGCTGCCTCCGCCTCCAGGCCCACTTTTTTTTTCCATCAAGATTCCCGCTCACCCACCAAGGACCCCTTCTCCTGTCTCCAAGAAACCCCATCCACCTGGACACCCCGTACTGGCCTGTTAGCCACCCTTGACCTCTTCATTTCTAACTGCCGCCATGACATTGACAGCCTTAACCTGTCCACCCCACTCACCCACTCCAACTTCTCACCCTCTCAACACATGGCTCTCCACTCCCTCCACCCAAACTTCAATATCAAATTCCTGATGAAGGACTTATGTCCAAAGTGTCAATTCTCCTACTTCTCGGATGCTGCCTGGCCTGATGTGCTTTTCTAGCACCACACTCTTGACTCTGATCTCCAGCATCTGCAGTCCTCACTATCTCCCAGCTGTCCAGCCAACTGAACAAAATCAACACTCACCATATAAGGCTGCCCACTCATTAGAGAGAGAGACAACTGCAGGCAAGTGGGACTAGTTTAGTTTGGTACATGGTTGGCATGGACTAGTTGGGCTGATTGATCGATTTCCATGCTGTGTGATAAATAACTAGTGGTGATTTAACCTGAGGCTCACCATGCTGCGGGTAAAAGGACCTTCATGTTACGTCAGTTGGCTTCACACCGCAGAGCTAACCACCTATCCAGCCAACTGAGCTAACTGATCTCCCCCTGGTTTAGTCTTGCTTTAAGACCATTTAGTTGACTTAATAAAGAGTGGTGGTTTAATCCTCGGTGGTTTAATTTTTGACTTTAGCTATAAACTTTCTATGGAGTCCCAGTGTCAGGTATTTCTAAGATCTTTCAGTGGACAAAGATTAACTTTTGCGGAGACGTCAAATTAGGGGAATGAAATTGGCCTCCTGTTATTCGTCTCACCTACTTTTCTTTCAAAAGGCACTTCAGAGAAAGTTGAGTTTCATCTGCTTGTTCAAAACAGGTCAGCCTTAAAGTGAAAGATCAAGGAGCAGCTGGGATAGCATTTATCCAGGTACTAGTTAGTAGCTTCCTTTCTTGTTAGCCGTAACTAATTTCTGCTTCATTGCACAATTGAACTCCACTCCTCAGAATCATTCTGCTCATTAGGTGTGCAATGCAAGAGTATCTGAGTTGACATAGTAATTTTGTGGTCCTGCAAAGCCATGGAGGACTGAAACTGCAACTTGCAGAACGTAAGCAGAAGTAATTGACCTCCCTCTCTCATTTATTGAGTCATGTACAAATTAATCCTGATTGTAGAGAAGGCTCGAAGTGTAATAACATTCATTAAAGATATGAGCATTCCTTTCTGGAAACGGTAGTTGAATTTTTTTTTGTTTTTCTCTCCCACCTTTACCTTAGACAGCATTGCATGAGCCCATATCGCCTTCGTGTAAAAAACAATTGTTTTGTAAAGATATTATGAATTATGGATTACATTGTATTATAAATTGAGCAAAAGCTAATAACAGAATGGTCAATGTCATAAATGTTTTCTTCCTTTCTCTCGCAACATGAATAAAGAAGTTAAGTAAAGTATTTAACTTGGGAAAAGTGGATTTATACCAGGGAATTGGTGCCCCAGTGCAGAATATTACTTTTGAGTTAACAACAGCAACATTTATTATTTCTTGCCAATGTGCATTTTTCTGACAAGGTAATTTTTTCTTATGACATATTCCTTCTGAAAGGATTCTCTTCTTCAGAGTTATTTGATTAAAATTTGAAACAAGTTTAAACCTGTTCTTGTAACAGAGTTCATAGAATGACCACACTGACATTACGCCCTTCATTCATTTGAATTAATGACAACTTCTTATTTGAATTATATGACTTCATAGAATCATAAAGTCATAAAGTACTGTACAGAAGAGGTCCTTATTCCATCAAAACAGACTAAATCTACACCAGTCCCACTTTCCAGCATTTGGCCCGTTGCCTTAAATGTTATGACATTTCAAATGCTCGCCCAAGTACTTTTTAAAGGTTGAAGTTTCCTGCCTCAACTACTCCCCGGCTAAAAAGAAATTCCATTATTCCCTCCTAAACCTCCTAAACCTCCTGCCTTTCACTTCAAAAGAGAACCCCTCACTCTTGACTCTTCAACTAAGGGCAACAGCTGCTTTCTATCCAGTAATTCCATGACCCTCATAATCTTACACACCTTGATCAGGTTCCCCTGCCCCCAATCTTCTTTGCTCCACATAAACAACTGAAGCTTATCCAGTATCTTTGCATAGTTAAAGGGCTCCTTCTGGGGGAACATCCTGATGAATCTATATCCCCTCCAGTCCACTCACATTCTTCTGATATTGTGGTGACTAGAACTACACATAGTACTCCAGCTGCAGCCTAACCAAGGTCCAACATGACTGCTCTGCTCTTATAATCTATGCCTAGACTGATAAAGTCCTGTCTGCCTTCTTGACTACCCTAATAATCTGTCTGGCTACCTTCAGGGATTTGAAGAGAAGCACCCTACAATTCCTCTGTTTTTCTAAGTTTCTGAGAATCTGGTGATTCACAGAGCCATAGAATCATAGAATCCTACAGCATAGAGACAGGCCCTTCAGCTCAAACTGGTCCATATAGACCAAAATGTCCATCCATGCAAACCCCATTTCAATTCCATCTGCCCATCTGACTAATCCATTTGTATCCTCCTGTAAACTAAGACCTTCTTCCTCACTATCAACAACCAGCCAATCTTTGTGTCATCTGCAAACTTATTTATCATAACAGTTTCATCTACTTTATTTATATGTGAAGCCCCTTTCAGTCAGGGCTGACCATGGGTTGCATCCTTGTTATTCTAGCTTTCCGCTTCCCTGATGCAGCGTTGCTTGTGACTGAAGAGACCAATGCTGGAGTGAGAGTCCTGGTTGCAGAGGTCACATCTGTATGTGGTTGTTGATCTGCTGGAGCTGTTGCATTCCTTCCTGTGTGCCCATTTGTCTGGTGCAGTGCTCATCAGCTTCTTTTCCCTTGTTTTGAGGTGATGGTTCAGGGAGCTTCTCCATCTCGTGCGGTCAGCTGCAAGCCTTTCCCAAGACTCCATAACGAAATCAAGCGCCTTCATGTCCCTCAAGCAGACATCCTTGTAACGCAGCTGGAGACACTCTGTGAGTCTCTTTCCCCAATGCGAGCTCTCCATCGAGGATATCATTTAGGATGCGGCCATCCTCCATGCAGTGGACGTAGCCCAGCCAGTGTCTGCTGCCTGACCAGAGTGTACATGCTGTGAAAGCCAGTGCGAGATAGGACCACTGCATTGGACACTTTAATTGGCAGGATATGCCCAGAATACAGCGGTACTCCTCAAATGGAAGGTGTTCAGTCTTCTCTCCTGTCTGGCATATGTAGTCCAAATTTCACTGCCTTACAGCAGTGTGCTTATGACCCAGGCATTGTAGACTGATATTTTTGTCTTCACTGTCAGCTTGGGATTTGTCCATACTCGAGTCATGAGGTAAGCAAGAGTTGAGGCTGCTTTCCCAATCCTCTTGTCGATCTGTGTCCAAGGAGAGGTTGTCAGTGATGGTAGAGCTAAGGTACGTAAACTGATGGATGACATTGAGTTCATAGTCATCGATGGTGATGACCAGCAGTGCCTCTGTGTCCTGTCCCAGGACTCCCATCTTCTTCAGACTGATAGTCAGCCTGAAATCCTTACAAGTGTGAGAGAGGCAGTCTGTCAGTAACTGGAGTTCCTGCTGGGTGTGTGTTGCAACTGCAGCATCATTGGCAAATAGCATGTCCCTGATGAGTGTGGTGTGCTTTTGTCTTGGCTCTGAGATGGGCCAGGTTGAAACCCTGCCGTCTTATCCAGTGTGTAGGTAAATCCCCTCCATTGTTGTGCCACAGGCGTGTTACAGAAGCATGGCAAAAAAAATCCCAAAGTGTGTGGGATTGACAGGCCCAACAAATCGACACCGAACCTGGAAAGTGCCATTCCCCTTACCCTATTATTCTACATTTCCCCTGACTAATACACCTAACCTACACATCCCTGAACACAATGGGCAATTTAGCATAGCCAATTCACCTAACGTGCACATCTTTGGACAGAGAGGAAACTAGAGCACCTGGAGGAAATTCACACAGGCACAGGGTGCATGTGCAAACTCTACATGGACAGTGGCCCAAGGCTGGAATCGAACCTCCGTCCCTGGCACTGTGAGGCAGCAGCACTAAACACTGAGTCACCATTCCTGGGGACTTGTCCACTTTTAAACCCAGCAAAACCTTAAATACCTCCACACTCCCTATATCAAATTGCTCAAGAAGCTCACAACCCACTTATCTGAATTCCATATTGATGTCCTCTTTCTCCCAAATGAAGACAAATCTCCTCATTTAACATGCCTCTGAAATTTTCAGGCTCCTCTGACAAATATTCCCTTCGATCTATTTAATGGATTTCATTTTATGCAAGAATGCAATTTACAGGTTCTATTGGCAGCTCCACTGTCTTACAAATCAGGTATAGAACCTTTCTCTCTACTCAGCAACATGTTTTATAGATAATGTAACAAAGGTATTTCATTGGAAGTCTGAAGCATTCTATCGGACGATCATTTCTTTATCCACCCCACTTAATAGAACTTGAATGAAATGAGTTTTCTCGTTAGAAAATTACTTTAGGTGGAAGAACATTTCTCGATGAAGCTGAGAGTGTAAAGAGCATGAGCTCAGTTCCGTAGGCAACGAGAGTATCACAGACCTTATGGAAAATAGCTGATGCCTTGATACGCGAGGTTCTGCACCAGACAGTGATTGAATACGAACCAATCACACTAACCACTGATGCCTGCAGCTACAATAACACATAAAAAGATCCATTTCTCTCAGAAAAGATAGTGCAATCTACTTGACTCATGCCCTCTCAGCTGACCCTGTGAGCTCAGTATGCACCACCCAGACTATTCTTTACACACGACAGAAATTGGGAGGGTGATGGTGTAATGGTAATGTCACTGAATGAGTAATCCCTGGCTAAAGCTCTGAGGAACATAGATTCAGATCCCACCTTGTTAGATGCTGAAGTTTGAATTAATTTTTGTGGGCGGCACGGTGGCACAGTGGTTAGTACTGCTGCTTCACAGCGCCAGAGACCCGGGTTCAGTTCCCGCCTCAGGCGACTGACTGTGTGGAGTTTGCACGTTCTCCCTGTGTCTGCGTGGGTTTCCTCCGGGTGCTCCGGTTTCCTCCCACAGTCCAAAGATGTGCAGGTCAGGTGGATTGGCCATGCTAAATTGCCTGTAGTGTTAGGTAAGGGGTACATGTAGGGGTATGGGTGGGTTGCGCTTCGGCGGGTCGGTGTGGACTTGTTGGGCCAAAGGGCCTGTTTCCATACTGTAAGTAATCTAATCTAATCTAAAAAAAAATTCACCACAAAGCCTCCCTTCATCCTTCTTCATCTAAACCAGTCAACGTTTCTTCTCCCTTATATTTTATAAAACTTTCGCTTGAATACAATAATGTTGTTCAGCTTAACAGCTCCTTATTGCATCAAGTTCCACATTCTAACTGGCCTCCAAGTGAAGTAGCATTTTCCCAGAGATAGCTTCCTAAGGCCATCAGGTCAGAGTTGGATGCTGCCTGCACAATTCAGGGATTGGAAGCTCTGGAGTCTCAGCAGCCCCACCAGGAGAGGCAGGTGCTGCTGATGCAGGTCAGCAATCAAGAGAAATGCTGTAATATATTTTCAGAGGCAAGGAAGGCAGCAGCCTCTGGATTGCCCGTCTGGAGGGTGGCCCTTCCTCTCAGGGACCCCATCTGTTTGGTGGATTGATAATGTCTCAAGTTCTTTTGTTTGTCATTTACATAAATGACTTGGATAAGAATATAAAGGCATAGTTATGAAGTTTGCAGATGACATCAAAATTGGTGGCAAAGTAGGTAGTGAAGACAGTCTTCTATGATGACCAAGAGATCTTGATCAAATGGGTGAATGGGCTGAGAAATTGCTGGTGAATAAATGCAAGGGACAACAAGTAAGTGTAAGACATTTACAATTAATGATAACGTCCTTGGGTAGTGTTGTAAAACGGAGTGACCTCAGGGTTCAGGTACATAATTCTTTGAAGTTTGCGCCATAGACAAGGTGGTGAAAAAAAAGTGTTTGGCACGCTTGACTTCATTGCTCTGTCCTTTACATATAGGAATTGGAAAGTCATGTTGAGGTTGTACAGGACATTGGTGAGGCCTCTTCTGGAATACTGTGCCCAGTTCTGGTCACCCAGTTATTAAACTGGAGAGGGTTCGGAAGAGATTTACCAGCATATTGTCGGGTATAGAAGGTTTGAGTTATAAAGAACAGCTAGCACTTCCTTCACTGGAGCCTGGGAAGTTGAGATGCAACCTTAATAGAAGTTTATAAAATAATGAGGGGTGTAGATAGAGTTAATAGTAGTTGTCTTTTCCCTAGATTGGAGGATTTCAAGACTAGGGGTCACATTTTTAAGATGAGAGGAGAGAGATTTTAAAAAAAGATCTGAGGGGCAAATCTTTTACATAGAGGGTGATTCACATGTGGAATGAACTTCCTGAGGAAGTGATGGATGTGGGTACAATTACAACATTTGTAAGACATTTGGATAAGTGGAATGGTTTGGAGGGAAATGGGCAGGTGGGATTAGTTTAGTTTGGGCTTATGTTTGGAATGGACTGGTTGGGCCAAAAGGTCTGTTTCCATGCTGTATGACTCTATGACTATGACTATGACTGCCTCCCTCATCTGCCCCTTCCCAGCCTTCCCTCTAAGGGGCTGTTTCATTGCAGCCAGTGGCTTCCTCATGCCTCTCTGTCATTTGGCAGAATGCCTCCAATAACATTATTGATTATTTAAATTTGTTGCTTACATATGATCTTTATTGGTCCTGTCATGGTCAATTGTTCAACAGTCCTATTTGATTATTTGAGTCTGGTTACTGATCTATGATCACTGTACTTGATTGATCATGCCAGAATGTTGATTGGGAGCAAAGTAAGCAAAGCTGCATGAAGCTTCAAGAAGCTGAATTGTAATCAGGGGTGCAGACATTTTGTTGGTGCAGAGATAATTGAAGTCCCACAATTAAAACTTGTTGCACCTTTAGAAATTACTGTTGTCTCTGCATTAATCTGAGGAAAATCAAATAAATAAAAAATTTAACTGGTATAAGCTTCTCTGTTCATGGGACTGCATTGGAATAGCCCCCCTTATATTTTTAAATTTCCTCTCCTGCTTAACCCTCAAGTGGCCACCCTTGTTTGGGGGGATAGGGAGCACTGGGTGCAATGAAACAGCCTTCAAATCTCAAAAATACTATCAGGACATCCCTCAGTCTTCACTTTTCAAAAGAAAAAAACCATGGCCTTTTTAATCTTACTCAAAAAGTATTACTTTTAGGGTCAAATTGGTGCAATTTTCAATAATTGTGACAGATTCTGCAGAAGATAAGTTGTTTTTATTTCAAACAACTCAGATATTGATTTCCTATTTTGTATTCCCAGGAGCAATGTTACCTCTGGAATCATCTTTAAAGCTCAAATACACCTCAGACCTGTTCTCCTGAGAATTTTCAGGCTTTGTGAATTTGTCATTTGTTCAGAATGCCACCTCGGTGTCTGTTTGCGGGAGACAGATGATTTTAAACGGCAAAAAATAATCATAAACAGTGGAACAATTTGTGGTGCAGTCATATTTATTGTGCTTATTTAATTCAAAGTGCTGAATTTAGCTCATGCAATTCTGTCATGTCTGAAAAGCTACATAAAACCAACTGATACTGTTACTGAATAATGTGGGGCTTATGCAGAATTTTAATATTCAGTTCCAGACACCTCTCCTCAGGAGGGACATTTCAGACTTTAACAGACTGATTTAAGGTAAGGTTGACATAGTCCTAACAGACCATAGGGCTGCTCTCTCACTAAAGAGGATCACGGTGCCTCAGGAGAGGGTTTGAGGCTGAGAAAGAGTTATTCATTGTAAGCTTAACCAGTGCAGAAATTGAACTCACGCTGTTGGTATCACTTTGAATTGCTTTGAATAGCCAACTAAGCTAACCAAGCCCCTGACCAATTTGCATATTAACAAATAAGGAGAGGAAAAAGAAAACTTGCATTTATATAGTCCCATCTTTCATGACCTGAGAATTACAGTTAATTACTTATTAATGTGAGACTGGGCAGAGATAATTTTTTTTGTTCCTATTTGTCTGTCTGTAAACAATACAGTTCAAAATTTAATGGACTGACTTCAACTAAATGTGATACATAGCTGAAAATGTGTTGCTGGAAAAGCGCAGCAGGTCAGGCAGCATCCAAGGAGCAGGAGAATCGACGTTTCAGGCATAAGCCCTTCTTCAGGAATGAGGAAAGTGTGTCCAGCAGGCTAAGATAAAAGGTAGGGAGGAAGGACTTGGGAGAGGGGCGTTGGGAATGCGATAGGTGGAAGGAGGTCAAGGTGAGGGTGATAGACCGGAGTGAGGTGGGGGCAGAGAGGTCAGGAAGAAGATTGCAGGTTAGGAAGGCGGTGCTGAGTTCGAGGGATTTGACTGAGAC
>NC_057711.1:16037000-16054691 GCF_004010195.1 Chiloscyllium plagiosum | reverse complement strand
CGGCCTATCACCCTCACCTTGACCTCCTTCCACCTATCGCATTTCCAACGCCCCTCCCCCAAGTCCCTCCTCCTTTTATCTTAGCCTGCTGGACACACTTTCCTCATTCCTGAAGAAGGGGTTATGCCCGAAACGTCGATTCTCCTGTTCCTTGGATGCTGCCTGACCTGCTGCGCTTTTCCAGCAACACATTTCCAGCTCTGATCTCTAGCATCTGCAGTCCTCACTTTCTCTTAAATGTGATACACAGACAGGGTATGACCCAAGGAAGTACTGTTTCATTTTTGGCAAAATATATGAATTTGGTTCTGGACCCTACAATTTTTTTGAAAGACCCATTCACAGCTCTGATCTCTAGCATCTGCAGTCCTCACTTTCTCTTAAATGTGATACACAGACAGGGTATGACCCAAGAAGTACTGTTTCATTTTTGGCAAAATATATGAATTTGGTTCTGGACCCTACAATTTTTTTGAAAGACCCATTCACATGGGGTGAAAGGGGCATTGACTTAATTTAGAATGCAATCGATTATTTATTTGGATGTTGTGTTGCTTTCGACCATCGTGTATCATCTTGACTCTCTGGTGAAATGTATCAATTGTCAAAATGTGAGCAGCGTTTAGAGCAGGTTGTTAGGTGTGGAGTGGCCTAAAGTCTCAGAAAAATAGAAGATCTTAATTTTTAAAAAAGTATTCCTTTTTTCAACTGATGCAAACGTTAATTTGCACACAGCAAATTTTCACCAGCACCGATGTGGTCATGACCAATCAATTTGCTTTTGTGATGTTGTTTCAGAAATAAATCCTAAATCTCCTGCTCTTCTTTGGAATAGTACCAGACAATCTTTTAGACCATCTAATAGGGTGAGCAGGACTGTCAGTGCAACACCTGATTCAAAAGCTAGGATCTGCAAGAGCGTAGCACCGTCTCAGTATAACACTGCAGTGTTTTCTGTTCAAGACTCTAGGTTGAACCTGAACTCAAAACCTTTAGGTTCAACATATCCAGCCTTTGAACCACATCTGACACCAAGTACTGAGAATAGTGTTGTGCTGTGAGTTTTGTATCTGAGAACTGTCACTGTAATCACCATGGAGACGAAAGAGCAACTTTATAATTAATGGGCTTTCTTCTCTGTGTTCAAGAAGCGCCTTACATGTTTTATAATTACCTCCTCTTGAGTTGTTAATTAAAATACAGCAAAGTAGTTGATGACTCATTACAACTATCAATCTTATGTGCATTTCTAGTCCAGCCATTGAAAGAGAATCATATTGGTTAATTTTGATTCCTAATTAATTTTAATAATTGATAATGACTACCTGAAGGAGACAAGGCACAAATACGACAGATTGGTTTTCACGTCCTCGACTGACTGGACATTCTCTTCAGTCGACACCTGTTGTCACACAGCAATGTATCTTCAAATAGTGGCTGAGCATAGAATTAAAAAAATAAAGCCACAGGAATCCCTGTGCAATGAATAATTAGTGACAGCTGCAGCAACTAATAACAACAAATGGAAGGTAAGCTGCATTTTTGTGTGAATAGTGTTGCAGACAGCAATCCATGTACATTGTGATGTCTAACTCGAACACAACGGCAATGCAAAACCTGAAACTACTCTTGCAAAAATGTTATCATTCACCTGTAGGCTGTGTTGGCCTTCAGGTTTAGCACGTAAACTGAATGAAAGCGAACTGCACAAGAAGTGATGCAGAATGGTTGTGTCCATGTGGGGTTGGGATCCCAGCTGCAAAATTAGTGATAACTGTCCTTTCTCCCAAAATAACTTGTCTTTGCATAGCTGTCTTTACAACTCAGGAATCAGCACTAAAATCTTGAGTAAATTTAGATGCAATGTTAAAAGTCATCCAAGCCTAAACTACGGCTTCAAAAATCAACTACACTCCAGGATTACCATCAGGAAATTCCTTTGATAGCACTGATATTCTTCAGGCATGGGAAGTTCTAGGGAAGAGAGGGAACAGCAATTTATAGCAACCATAGAAACCACTTTTCTGGGATTTTGCTGGACCTACCCATTGGGGCCATTAGAGAGCCCTACCAAATTTGACAGTCTGTTGATGTCTGAACATCCTCTCAGTCTGAAGATAGCTGTAATTCACAGTCAGTGCTTTAGCCAGAAATTCTTCTGAAGTAGCAACTTTTGGATGAGCACAGTCACAAGGATCCAACATGTGATTGTTAACAAGCAGTTGACACCAGGAACAAGAAATTAAGAGATATATTGCATTTGATCATTATTGCTGAATAATTGCTGCCACAGTGGCCTCCTGGTGTGGCGTGGTGACCTTCCAGCCTGATGCAGTGACCTCCTGCAGTGACTGTCTTGGTTGACTTGGCCATGGCCCAGTGTAATGCCAGGGTCCAGTGTGGACTGCCAGCTTGGTGCCAGCATGGTCTGCTGTACTGAACTTTTATTTCTTCAATGCTGGGCATTTTATTTCGGTGCTGTCTAAAATCTCGTAACTAAAGAAGCTTTACCTAAGTGCTTTTGTATTTCAGTCGGCGCTGTAATTGGTGACACACAAACTTTTCATTATACTCATTGAATATATGTGACAATAAAGGCTACTCTATTCTATTCTATTCTATGATGTGGAAGTGCCAATATTGAACTGGGGTGGACAAAGGCAGATGTCACATAACACCAGGGTATAGTCTAACAGGTTTATTTGAAATCATAAACTTTCGGAGGTGCTGCTCCCTGGCCTGACGAAAGGGCAATTCTCCGAAAGGTGATTTCAAATAAACTTGATGGACTATAATCTGATGTTATGTGACTTCTGACTCTGTTCTATTCTATGCTAATAAATACCAATTTATCATCAGAGATGATTCTTTTCGGGAGTGTCACCTTGGCCAGGAATTAACTTTGACTAGTTCACCCTCAACCAGCCAAGCTTGGCTGGAAGTGTAATGGGAGCAGATTCCATGAAGGACCTTCACCAATGTTATTTTGGTCAAGCCTTAGCCATCCTGAAAAGATCCCGGTCATGTCCAGCATGATCCAATGAATTATTTTAGTGATCTTATCTGATGGATAGGCACCACACTGGAGTGTCACATACACTTTGACATTGCCATTTCTAGCAACATCATAAACACACGCTTTTCTTTTAAATGGACCCATGTTTCAAAATAGCAGCTCCTCCAGCTGTGACTTTTTAATCTTAGTTAGAAATTCACAAGTAGGAAAACTTCCAAATAGGCAACAATTCCATCATATACCTTGCACAGTGTGAACTGTGTGAAGCCAATGCAGTGGGCTGCAAATAGTACTATAAAGTTTTACTGAAAGGGGAACAATACTGAGGAAAGACCATAAGAAATAGGAACATGAGTAGGCCATTGAGCCCCTCCAATCTGTTCAGCCATTCAATAGGATCATGGCTGCTCTGACATTCCTCAATGTCTGTGTTTTCCCCATAATCCTTGATTCCCCAGCTGATCAAGAATCATGGTTGGAAGCATGGCAGTGGCCATGGGTCCTGAACAGTGTCAACTAGACCTTTGGTATGGGTAAGTGGCTGTGGGCCGGGAGCAGTGTGGGCTAGAGGCCTGGTGTGTGGAAGGGGCTGTGGGTCTAGAGCAGTACAGGCTGGAGGCCTGGTTTGTGGAAGGGGCTGTGGCCCAGTGCGGTGTTGACTGGAGGACTGGTGTGTGGAAGGGGTTGTGGGTCTGGAGCAGTTGTGGCTGGAGGCCCGGTGTGCAGAAGGGACTATGGGCCCAGTGCGATGTTGGCTGGAGGCCTGGTGTGTGGAATGGACTGTAGGTCTGGAGCAGTATTGGCTGGAGGCCCGGTGTGCTGAAGGGGCTGTGGGCCCAATGCGGTTTTGGCTGGAGGCTGGGTGTGGAAGGGGCTGTGTGTCTGGAGCAGTATTAGCTGGAGGTCCAGTGTGCAGAAGGGGCTGTGGGTCTGGAGCAGTATTGGCTGGAGGTCAGGTGTGAGGAAACAGTTGTGGGCCTGAGCCCAACGTTGTCAGTGCGAGCCCGAAGTGTCTGTGAGGGATGTCCCCAGCATCTCAGGTATCGAGAGCAGGAATCCCAAGATTTCTCAGAAAGTGGGCCAAAGCGGAGGAGACTGAGCCTGGGTAGGGAGTGCACTTACGAAAGACTGTTGAATGTTTATCTTTCTTCCTTTTATTTTTCCACTGAAAACAAGAAAAAAATGTATTGTTATCTTTTAAAATTCAATGTATTTTAGCCTTAAATATACACAAGGACTCTGGCCGCACAAATCTCTGTGGTAAGGAATTCCAATTATACACAATCTTCCGAGAAAAGGTTTTTGATTGGTCTTTAATTGGTGCCCCTTAATTATGAGACTATCTCGCTTGGTCGTAGACTCCCATGAAGGGAAACATCCTCTCAACATTTACCAAACATCCTACCAAACAACTGAAGAAAATCCTAAGTATTTTAATGAGGTCACCCCTCATTCTTCTAAATTCCAATGAGTAGAGTCCTAACCAGTTTAGCTTTTCCTCATAAGACAATCCCTCCGTACTGGAGAACATCTGAGTAAATCTAGGATATCAAAGAGCTGGAAAGTGTGCAAAACTCATAACCTCTTGAGCTTGATTGTTGGTTCAAGTCTCATTCAATAGATTTGACCCCAAGATATAGGATGAAAGTCCAATGTGGTGCTGAACCTTGACCCAAAACAGGTCATTGTTCTAAACAGGATCATTGACCCATTGCAACATGTTGGAGCATCGATGTAAGCTGATTAGTTGCTGTGTTTCCAACATTTCAAACATGGTTCAATAGACCTGAGGCATTTTGTAACAACTTGAGGTCATACTGTATAAATGCAGTTTTTAAATTAGAACATGGCCAAGGCATGGAAGAAAGTTAGACTGAGAAAGAGAACGGAATTTCTGAAGCAAAGCAATTCATCATTAAATATGACATTTTTAATGTCAGTGTGCAGATTGGTTCCGACAGATCATAGAGCTGAGAAGAAAAGACCCAAAACTATTAGCTGAAACCCACGCCCTGAAGTTCACATCTGAAACAAAGACTGAAATTGTTGGACAAACTCAGCAGGTCTGGCAGTGTCTGTGGAGAGAGAATTAGAGTTAACATTTGAGTTCAGTAACCCTTCTTCAGAACTGATAGCATCGAGGAAAAGGTAGTATTTATGCTGGTGGAAAGGTATTATGGGGAGAAAGAGTGCATGAATAAGTGGAGATGGAGCCCTGGGGGAGAGAGAGAGAGAGAGAGAGAGAGAATGAAAGATATGGCAGGCAAAGCAATTGGTGATGGTAAGCCAGGGAAAAACAAAATTGAAAAAGCTGATAATTGGGATTATGGATGGGTGAAAATGGGTTGGCTTTTATTTTCATTCATGGGATGAGGGCGTTACTGGTTCGGCAGCATTTGTAGCCCATCCCTAATTGCCCAGAGGGCAGGTAAGAGTCAATCACATTGCTGTGGGTCAAGAGCCACTTGTCAGCTGGACCAGATAAGGATGGCAGTTTCCTTCCCTAAAAGGCATTAATGAACCAGATGGTTTTTCTCTGACAATGGATTCATAGTCATCATTAGGTTCTTAGTTCCAGATATTTATTGAATTCCACCATCTACCATAGAAGGATTCAAACCCGGGTCACTAGAATGTTATTTGGGTTTCTGGATTAACAGCCCAGCAGGTAATACCACTAGGTCATCACTTCCCCATCACTGTGCTAAAAGCAACCCATGTCATTACAGGGTCTGAGGTGTGAGGGTGGGTGAAAGACATGGAAGGAGGGGCTCAGGCTGTAAAATTATTGAACTCGATACTGAGTCCCGAAGGCCACCAGAGGAAAATGAGGTGCTGTTCTCCAACTTGTGCTGAGCTTCAATGGAGCGCTGCAGCAAGCCCGGGATAGAGATGTTGGCTAGGGAGCACGGTGCTGTGTTCAAGTAGCAGGCAACTGGAAGCTTGGGGTCACATTTACTGTCAGGACATGGGACTTTGCAAAGCAGTCAGCAAAATCTGCACTTTGTTTTCCCAATGTAGAGGAGACCACATTGTGAGCAGCGAATGCAGTAGATTAGAGTGAAGTGCAGTTAAATCACTGCTTCACCTGGAAGGAGTGAGGATTGAGGAGGGAGGAGGTAAATGGATAGGGTTTACACTTTCTGCAGGGGAATGTGCTGTGGGATGTGGGGACATGTTGGGAGTGGAGGACAAGTGCACCTGGGTGTTCCAGAGGAAACAGATCCTGCGGAAGGCTGACACGGGAGAGGAAGGGAATATGTGTCTGGTGGTGGCATTGCTGTGCAGGTGGTGTATGACCCTTTCGAGGTGGTGACATGTCGGGTAGAAAGTGAGGACTAGGAGAACTTTATTGTTGTTGTGGGAATGAAGAGAAGGGGTGAGAGCAGAAATGCAGGAGTTGGGCCGGATGTGGCTGAGGGTCCTGTCAACAACGATAGCAGGGAATCCTCAATTGAGGAAAAGCTGTACATTTTGAAAGCCACCCTGGAAAAGGTGAAATCATTAGAGGAGGTGGGATGGAAACGAAGAAACTGGGAAAATGGAGCAGAGTGTCCAGGAAATACAGTGTGCAGATCTGGGTGGATGCACACATTGAAAATAAAGACAGTGCAGACTGATCTATTCCTTGGCAACTAGATGCGGGAAGATAATAGTGAGCATGTTGGTGACATTGACAAGAAATTCAATTAAGTGTCTCTCACATTTTTCAAATGAAAGATATCTCTGCTGTTATCTGAAATATAATTTAAAGTGTTACTGATCACTAGATCCTATTGATGGATAAAATGTTGCTGAGATGCAAGGACTATTACAATTGTAATCATGGATACATCTAAGACCTTTGTGGGGTCTTACCACAACTTCATCTTCATATAAGAACAAGGAACAACCTCAAAGATTGGAGATGCAGAAGTGTATATTACATACAATTTCCAAATGACTACTCTGCAGCCATTCAGACACAATTTGAACACGTTGTTGGTCACACAAGATGGAACTTTACTCACCACTCCAGAAATGAGCTCCACGATATTTTAATTCGCTGGCTTGATTTAGATTAGATTACTTACAGTGTGGAAACAGGCCCTTCAGCCTAACAAGTCCACACCGACCCTCCGAAGAGCAGCCCACCCAGACCCATTCCCCTACATTTACCCCTTCACCTAACACTACGGGCAATTTAGCATAGCCAGTTCACCTGACCTACACATTTTAGGACTGTGGGAGGAAACAGGAGCACCCGGAGGAAACCCACACAGACACGAGGAGAATGTGCAAACTCCACACAGACAGTTACCTGAGGCAGGAATTGAACCCGGGTCTCTGGCGCTGTGAGGCAGCAGTACTAACCACTGTGCCACCGTGCCGCCCATTTAAATCCTACCAATAATATTTCACCAATTCTGGGTGAGAAACAATGGACAATCAGGTGGCTTTGGGGACTGTTAGCTAACAGCTGTGAAAGTGGCAGGTCAGCACATGAAAACAGCTCAGGAACATCTCAGTTTTAAAATGAAAGGGGAGTCCATGTGAAGGGATGGTATGGAGATGCCAGTGTTGGACTGGGGTAGACATAGTCAAAAATCATGTGGCATTGGGTTACAGTCCAACAGATTTGTTTGAAATCGCAAGTGTAGGGGGGCATATACTAGGGATGGAGAGAACTATCCTGTTCTTCCTGACCCAATTGATTGTTTGCTTGGATCGCTTTGCTACTCCTCCACTTGACAGCTTTGTCCTAGAATCCCCACAGTGTGGAAACAGGTCCTTCGGCCCAACAAGCCCACTCCGACCTTCCGAAGTGTATCCCACCAAAACCCATTACTCAATATTTACTCCTGACTAATGCACCTAACCTACACATCTCTGAACACTATGGACAATTCAGCGGTGCCAATTCAGCTACACCTGTACACCTTTGGAATGTGGGAAGAAACCAGAGGAAAACCACGCAGACATGGGGAGAATGTGCGGACTCCACACAGACAGTCCCCCGAGGCTGGAATCAAACCCGGGTCCCTGGTGCTGTGAGGCAGCAGTGCTAACCACTGCACCACTGCGCCACCTCGCCACTCATGCAACATTTATCAGAAACTTGAACTTAAAAAATGCAATCCAGCCCCAACATCACCAGTGACCCATTTAAAGAAAGATCCTGACAGTTTTTGATATTGCCCTTGTTGTCAGAGCTATAGACCTGGTTAACATATGGTAGCAATTGGAGCAAAGGTAGACCATTCAGCCATTCAGGCCTGCTCCACCATTTCACATGATCATGGCTGATCACCAAACCCTGGTCCTGCTTGCTCCTCATAACTTTCATTCCTTCAGCACTCAGAATTATATATAACTCCATCTTGTAAACATGCAATGTTGTGGCCTTAGTTCCTTTTAATGAAAGAGACTTCTACAGGCTCACCTCTCTCTGGGTGAAAAAACTTGCCTTCATCACAGTCCAAAATGGCCTCCACCATATCCCTAAACTGGTTATGGAAACGGGTGGTCATCAGGAGCATCCTTGAGGTATTCACCCTGTCTGGTCCTGTTGAGAAGTTTTCAATTTCTAAGAATATCTCTCTCATTATTCTAAATCCCAGTCAATATAAAATCATAGAATCCCTACAGTGTGGAAACAGGCCATTCAGCCCAGAACATCCACACTGACTCTCCGAAGAGTGGCCCACCCAGATCCATTCCCCTACACTGTTTCTCCTCGTTTATCTCTGACTAATGCAACTAACCCACAAACCCCTGAACACTATGGGGCAATTCAGCATAGCCAGTTCACCTAATCCACATATCCCTGAACACATTGGGGCAATTCAGCACGGCCAGTTCACCTAACTCACATATCCCTGAACACGATGGGCAATTTAGCACAGCCAGTTCACCTAACCCACATATCCCTGAGCACTATGGGCAATTTAGCACAGCCAGTTCTCCTAACCCACATATCCCTGAGCACTATGGGTAATTTAGCATGGCCATTTCACCTATCCCACATATCGCTGAGTACTATGGGTAATTTAGCACAATCAGTTCACCTAACCCACATATCTCTATGGGGCAATTTAACACGGCCAGTTTGCCTAACCCTGATATCTCTGAGCACTGTGGGCAATTTATCACAGCCAGTTCACTTAACCCACATATCCCTGAGCACTATGGGTAATTTAGCACGGCCAGTTCAGCTAACCCACATATCCCCGAATGCTATGGGAAATTTAGCACAGCCAGTTCACCTAACCCAAATATTCCTGAGCACCATGGGTAATTTAGCACTGTCAGTTCACCTAACCCACATATCCCTGAGCACTATTGGTAATTTATCACGGCCAGTTCACCTAAACGACATATCCCTGAGCACTATGGGTTAATTTAGCAGGGCCTGTTCACCTAGCCCACACATCCCTGAGCAACATGGGCAATTTAGCTCAACCAGTTCACCTAACCCACATATCCCTGAGCACTATGGGTAATTTAGCACAGAGGTAAAAACAATGTCGGCAGGTGCCAGAAACCAGATTCTGGATTAGTGGTGCTGGGAGAGCACAGCAGATCAGGCAGCATCCAAGGAGATTCGAAATCGACGTTTCGAGCAAAAGTCCAAAACGTCGATTTCGAAGCTCCTTGGATGCTGCCTGAACTGCTGTAATTTAGCACAGCCAGTTCACCTAATCGACATATCCCTGAGCTCTATGGGTAAATTAGCATGGCCACTTCACCGAAGCCACATATCCCTGAGCAATATTGGTAATTTAGCACAGTCAGTTCACCTCACCCACATATTCCTGAGCATTATGGGTAATTTAGCACAGTCAGTTCACCTAACCCACATATCCCTGAGCACTATTGGTAAGTTAGCACAGCCTGTTCACCTAACCCACATATCCCTGAGCACTATGGGTAATTTAGCATGGCCAGTACACCTAACCCACATATCCCTGAGCACTATGGGTAATTTAGCATGGCCACTTCACCAAAGCCACATATCCCGGAGCACTATGGGTAATTTAACACAGCCAGTTCACCTAACCCACATATCCCTGAGCAGTATGTGTAATCTAACATGGCCAGTTAACCTAACTCACACACATCCCTGAGAACTATGGTTAATTCAGCACGGCCAGTTCACCTAACCCACAAATCCCTGAGCACGATGGGGCTATTTAGCACGGCCAGTTCAGCTAACCCACATATCCCTGAGCACTATGGGTAACCTTGCACGGCCAGTTCACCTAACCCACATATCCCTGAGCACTATGGGTAATTTAGCACCGCCACTTCACCAAAGCCACATATCCCTGAGCAATATGGTTAATTTAGCACGGCCAGCTCAACTAACCCACATATTCCTGAGCACTATGGGTAATTTAAAACGGCCAGTTCACCTAACCCAAATATCCCTGAGCAACATGGGTAATTTAGCACAACCAGTTCACTTAACCCACATATCCCTAAGTACTATAGATAATTTAGCATGGCCAGTTCACCTCACCCACCTGTTCCTGAGCACAATGGGAAATTTTGCACGGCCTGTTCACCTAACCCACATATCCCTGAGCACTATGGGGCTATTTAATACGGCCAGTTCAGCTAACCCACATATCCCTGAGCACTATGGGTAATTTTGCACGGACCGGTCACCTAACCCACATATCCCTGAGTACTATGGATAATCAGCACAGGTAGTTCACCTAACACACATATTCCTGAGCACGATGGGTTATTTAGTAGAGCCAGTTCACCTAACCCACATATCCCTGAGCACTATGGGTAATTTAGCACGGCCAGTTCACCTAACACACAAATCCCTGAGCAACATGGGTAATTTAGCACAGCCAGATCACATAGCCACATATCCCTGAGCAGTATGGGTAGTTTAGCACAGTCAGTTCACCAAAGCCACATATCCCTGAGCAATATGGGTAATTTAGCACAGCCAGCTCACCTAACCCACATATTCCTGAGCACTATGGATAATTTAAAATGGCCAGTTCACCTAACCCACATATCCCTGAGCACTATGGGCAATTTAGCACTGCCAGTTCACCTAACTCATATACCCCTGGGCACGATGGGCAATTTAGCACAGCCAGTTCACCTAACCCAAATATCCCTGAGCAACATGGGTAATTTAGCACAACTAGTTCACTTAACCCACATATCCCTAAGCACTATAGGTAATTTAGCATGGCCAGTTCACCCCACCCACATGTTCCTGAGCACAATGGGTAATTTAGCACGGCCTGTTCACCTAAGCCACATATCCCTGAGCACTATGGGGCTATTTAATACGGCCAGTTCACCTAACCCACATATCCCTGAGCACAATGGGTAATTTTGCACGGACCGGTCACCTAACCCACATATCCCTGAGTACTATGGATAATTCAGCACAGACAGTTCACCTAACTCACATATCCCTGAGCACTATGGGTAACCTAGCACGGCCAGTTCGCCTAACCGACATACACCTGAACACTATGGGCATTTTACCACGGCTAGTTCAGCTAACCCACATATCCCTGAGCACAATGGGTAATTTTGCACAGCCAGTTCACCTAACACACAAATCTTGAGCAACATGGGTAATTTAGCACAGCCAGATCACATAAGCCACATATGCCTGAGCAGTATGGGTAATTTAGCACAGTCAGTTCACCTAACCCACATATCCCTGAGCACTATTGGTAATTTATCACGGCCAGCTCACCTAAGCCACATATCCCTGAACAATATGGGCTATTTAGTACGGCCAGTTCACCTAACCCACTTAACCCTGAGCACTATGGGTAATTTTGCACGGCCCGGTCACCTAACCCACATATCCCTGAGTACTATGGATAATTCAGCACAGACAGTTCACCTAACTCACATATCCCTGAGCACTATGGGTAACCTAGCACGGCCAGTTCACATAACCGACATACACCTGAACACTATGGGCATTTTACCACGGCCAGTTCACCTAACCCACATATCCCTGAGCACCATGGGTAATTTAGCACGGCCAGTTCAGCTAGCCCACATATCCCCGAATGCTATGAGTAATTTAGCACAGCCAGTTCACCTAACCCACATATCCCTGAGAACCATGGTTAATTTAGCACAGCCAGTTCACCTCAGCCACATATCACTGAGCAGTATAGAAAATTTCGCACGGCCAGTTCACCGAACGCACATATCCCTGAGCACGAAGGGGCTATTTAGCACGACCAGTTCACATAACTCACATATCCCTGAGCACTATGGGTACTTTAGCATGGCCAGTTCACCTAACCCACGTATCCCTGAGTACTATGGGTATCCTAGCACGGCCAGTTCACATAACCGACATACACCTGAACACTATGGGCAATTTAGCAGGGCCAGTTCACCTAAACCAGATATCCCAGAACACTATGGGTAATTTTGCACGGCCAGTTCACCTAACCGACATACACCTGAACACTATGGGCATTTTAGCACAGACAGTTCACCTAAACCACATATCCCTGAGCACTATGGGTAATTTTGCACGGCCCAGTCACCTAACCCACATATCCCTAAGTACTATGTATAATTCATCACAGACAGTTCACCTAACCCCCATATCACTGAGCACGATGGGGCTATTTATCACGGCCAGGTCACCTAACTCACATATCCCTGAGCACTATGGGTAATTTAAGACAGCCAGTTCACCTAACCCACATATCCCTGAGTCTATGGGGAAGCTCGCACGGCCAGATCAACTAACCGACATACACCGGAACACTAAGGGCAATTTAGCACGGCCAGTTCACCTAAACCATATATCCCTGAGTACTATGGGTAATTCTGCACAGCCAATTCACCTAACCGACATACACCTGAACACAATGGGCATTTTAGCACGGTCAGTTCACCTAAAACACATATCCCTGAGCGCTATGGGTAATTTTGCACGGCCCGGTCACCTAACCCACATATCCCTGAGTACTATGGGTAATTTAGCACAGCCAGTTCGCCTAACCCACATATCCCTGAGCACTATGGGTAATTTTGCACGGCCAGTGCATCTAACCCACATATCCCTGAGTACTATGGATAATTTAGCATGGCCAGTTCACCTAACCCACATATCACTGAGCACTGTAGATAATTTTGCACGGCCAGTTCACCTAACCCACACATCCCTGAGCATGATGGGGCTATTTAGCACGGCCAGTTCAGCTAATTCACATATCCCTGAGCACTATAGGTAATTTAGCACAGCCAGTTCACCTAACCCACATATCCCTGAGCACTATGGGTAATTTAGCACGACCAGTTCACCTCACCCACATATCCCTGAGCACTATGGGTAATTTTGCACGGCCCGGTCACCTAACCCACATATCTCTGAGCACTATGGGTTATTTAGTACAGCGAGTTCTCCTAACCAACATATCCCTGAGCCCTATGGGTAACCTCGCACGGCCAGTTCCTCTAACCGACATACACCGGAACACTATGGGCTATTTAGCACGGCCAGTTCACCTAAACCACATTTCCCTGAGCACTATGGGTAATTTAGCACAGCCAGTTCACCTATACCAAATATTCCTGAACGCTATGGGCAATTTAGCACGGCCAGTTCACCAAATACACATATCCCTGAGCACTATGGGTAATTTAGCACGGCCAGTTCGTCTAACCCACATATCGCTGAGCTCTATGGGTAAATTAGCATGGCCACTTCACCAAAGCCACATATCCCTGAGCAATATGGGTAATTTAACACGGCCAGCTCACCTAACCAACATATCCCTGAGCAGTATGTGTAATCTAACATGGCCAGTTAACCTAACTCTCACACATCCCTGAGAACTATGGTTAATTCAGCACAGACACTTCACCTAACCCACAAATCCCTGAGCAATATGGTTAATTTAGCACGGCCAGCTCACCTAACCCACATATTCCTGAGCACTATTGCCAATTTAGCACGGCCAGTTCACTTAACCCGCATATCCCTGAGCACTATTGGTAATTTAGCACAGCCTGTTCACCTAACTCACAAATCCCTGAGCACTATGGGTAATTTAGCACGGCCAGTTCACCTAACCCACATATCCCTGAGCAACATGGGTAATTTAGCATGGCCACTTCTCCAAAGCCACATATCCCTGAGCAATATGGGTAATTTAGCACGGCCAGCTCACCTAACCCACATATCCCTGAGAACTATGGGTAATTTAGCACAGCCAGTTCACCTAACTCACATATCGCTGAGCAGTATGGTTAATCTAACACGGCCAGTTAACCTAACTCACACACATCCCTGAGAACTATGGTTAATTTAGCACAGACAGTTCATCTAACCCACATATCCCTGAGCTCTATGGGTAATTTAGAACGGCCTGTTCACCTAACCCACATATCCCTGGCCACAATGGGTAAGTTAGCACAGCCACTTCACCAAAGCCACATATCCCTGAGCAATATGGGTAATTTAGCACGGCCAGCTCACCTAACCCACATATTCCTGAGCACTATGGGTAATTTAAAATGGCCAGTTCACCTTACCCACATATCCTTGAGCACTATGGGCAATTTAGCACGGCCAGTTCACCGAACTCACATACCCCTGACCACGACGGGCAATTTTGCACAGCCAGTTCACCTAACCCACAAACCCCTGAGACACATGGGTAATTTAGCACAACCAGTTCACCTAACTCACATATCCCTGAGCACTATAGGTAATTTAGCATAGCCAGTTCACCTCACTCACCTGTCCCTGAGCACAATGGGTAATTTAGAACGGCCAGTTCACCTAACCCACATATCCCTGAGCACTATGGGTAATTTTGCACGGCCTGGTCACCTAACCCACATATTCCTGAGTACTATGGATAATTCAGCACAGACAGTTCACCTAACTCACATATCCCTGAGCACTATGGGTTATTTAGTACAGCGAGGTCACCTAACCCACATATCCCTGAGTCCTATGGGTAACCTCGCACGGCCAGTTCCTCTAACCGACAGACACCGGAACACTATGGGCAATTTAGCACGGCCTGTTCACCTAACCCAAATATTCCTGAACACTATGGGCAATTTAGCACGGCCAGTTCACCAAACACACATATCCCTGAGCACTATGGGTAATGTATCACAGCCAGTTCACCTAACCCACATATCCCTGAGCACTATGGGTAATTTAGTACGGCCAGTTCACCTAAAACACATACCCTGAGCACTATGGGTAATTTTGCACAGCCAGTTCACCTAACCCACATATCCCTGAGCACTATGGGTAACTTCCCACGGCCAGTTCAGCTAACCCACATATCCCCGAATGCTTTGGGTAATTTAGCACAGCCAGTTCACCTAACCCAAATATTCCTGAACACTATGGGCAATTTAGCACGGCCAGTTCACGTAACCGACACACACCTGAACACTATGGGCATTTTAGCACGGCCAGTTCACCTAAACCACATATCCCTGAGCACTATGGGTAATTTTGCACAGCCAGTTCACCTAACCCACATATCCCTGAGCTCTATGGGTAATTTTGCACAGCCAGTTCACCTAAACCAAATATCCCTGAGCACAATGGTTAAATTAGCACCACCAGTTCACATAACCCACATATCCCTGAGCAACATGGGTAATTTAGCACTACCAGTTCACCTAACCCACATATCCCTGAGCACTATGGGGCTATTTAATACGGCCAGTTCACCTAACCCACATATCCCTGAGCACTATGGGTAAGTTAGCACGGCCAGTTCATCTAACCCACATATCACTGAGCACTGTAGATAATTTTGCACGGCCAGTACACCTAACCCACATATCCCTGAGCACGAAGGGGCTATTTAGCACAGCTAGTTCACCTAACTCACATATCCCTGAGCACTATGGGTAATTTAGCACAGCCAGTTCACCTAACCCACATATCCCTGCGCACCATGGGTAACCTAGCACCCCCAGTTCATCTAACCCACATACACCTGAACACTATGGGCAATTTAGCACAGCCAGATCACCTAAACCACATATCCCTGAGCACTATGGGTAATTTAGCACGGCCATTTCACCTAAACCACATATCCCTGAGTACTATGGATAATTCAGCACAGGCAGTTCACCTAACCCACATATCCCTGAGCACTATGGGGCTATTTAATACGGCCAGTTCACCTAACCCACTTATCCCTGAGCACTACGGGTAATTTTGCATGACCCGGTCACCTAAACCACATATCCCTGAGCACTATGGATAATTCAGCACAGCCAGTTCACCTAACCCACATATCCCTGAGCACTATGGGTAAGTTAGCACGGCCAGTTCACCTAACCCACATATCACTGAGCACTGCAGATAATTTCACACGGCCGGTACACCTAACCCACATATCCCTGAGCACGATGGGGCTATTTAGCACGGCTAGTTCACCTAACTCACATATCCCTGAGCACTATGGGTAATTTAGCACAGCCAGTTCACCTAACCCACGTATCCCTGAGCACTATTGGTAATTTAGCACGGCCTGTTCACCTAGCCCACATATGCCTGAGCACTATGGATAATTTAGCACACTGTCAGTTCACCTAACCCACATATCCCTGAGCACTATGGGTAATTTAGCACGGTCAGTTCACCTAACCCACATATCACTGAGCGTTATGGGTAATTTAGCAAAGTCTGTTCACCAAAGCCACATATCCCTGAGCAATATGGGTAATTTAGCACGGCCAGCTCACCTAACCCACATATCCCTGAGCACTATGGGTAATTTAGCACAGCCAGTTCACCTAACCCACATATCCTTGAGCAGTATGGGTAATTTAGCACGGCCTGTTCACCTAACCCACATATCCCTGAGCACTATGGGTAATTTAGTACAACCAGTTCACCTAACCCACATATCCCTGAACACTATGGGGCAATTTAAAATGGCCAGTTCACCTAACCCACATATTCCGGAGCACTATGGGCAATTTAGCATGGCCAGTTCAACGAACTCACATACCCCTGAGCACGATGGGTAATTTAGCACAACCAGTTCCCCTAACCCACATATCCCTGAGCACTATTGGTAATTTAGCATAGCCAGTTCACCTAACCCACATATCCCTGAGCACTATTTTGCTATTTAATATGGCCAATTCACCTAACACACGTATCCCTGAGCACTATGGGTAATTTTGCACGAATTGGTCACCTAACCCACATATCCCTGAGCACTATGGGTTATTTAGTACAGCCAGTTCACTAACCCATATATCCTTGAGCACAATGTGTAATTTTGCACGGCCTGGTCACCTAACCCACATATCCCTGAGCACTATGGGTAATTTAGTACGGCCAGTTGACCTAACTCACTTACTCCTGAGCACGATGGGCAATTTAGCACAGCCAGTTCCCTTAACCCACATATCCCTGAGCAGTATAGATAATTTCGCACGGCCAGTTCACCTTACCCACATATCCCTGAGCACTATGGGTAATTTAGCACAGAGGTAAAAACAATGACTGCAGATGCTGGAAACCAGATTCTGGATTAGTGGTGCTGGAAGAGCACAGCAGTTCAGGCAGCATCCAAGGAGCTTCGAAATCGACATTTCAAGCAAAAACCCGAAACGTCGATTTCGAAGCTCCTTGGATGCTGCCTGAACTGCTGTGCTCTTCCAGCACCACTAATCCAGAA
>NC_057711.1:15945942-16036570 GCF_004010195.1 Chiloscyllium plagiosum | reverse complement strand
AACCAGTTCACCTAACCCACATATCCCTGAGCACGATGGGGCTATTTAGCACAGAGGTAAAAACAATGACAGCAGATGCTGGAAACCAGATTCTGGTTTAGTGGTGCTGGAAGAGCGCAGCAGTTCAGTCAGCATCCAAGGAGCTTCGAAATCAAGCAAAAGCCCGAAACGTCGAATTCGAAGTTCCTTGGATGCTGCCTGAACTGCTGAAATTTAGCTCAGCCAGTTCACCTAATCCACATATCCCTGAGCTCCATGGGTAATTTAGCATGGCCACTTCACCGAAGCCACATATCCTTGAGCAATATGGGTAATTTAGCACAACCAGTTCACCTAACTCACATATCCCTGAGCACTATTGCCAAGTTAGCACGGCCAGTTCACCGAACTCACATACCCCTGAGCACGATGGGCAATTTAGCACAGCCAGTTCACCTAACCCACATATCCCTGAGCAACATGGGTAATTTAGCACAACCAGTTCACCTAACCCACATATGCCTGAGCACTATGGGTAATTTAGCCTGGCCAGTTCACCTCACCCACCTGTCCCTGAGCACTGTGGGTAATTTAGCACGGCCAGTTCACCTCACCCAAATATCCCTGAGCACAATGGGTAATTTTGCATGGCCCTGTCACCTAACCCACATATCCCTGAATACTATGGATAATTCAGCACAGACAGTTCACCTAACCCACATATCCCTGAGCACTATGGGTAATTTAGTATGGCCAGTTCACCTGAGCACAATGGGCAATTTAGCACAGCCAGTTCACCTAACCCACATATCCCTGAGCAACATGCGTAACTTCTCACAACCAGTTCACCTAACCCACATATCCCTGAACACTATGGGTAATTTAGCACATCCATTTCTCCTAACCCACATATCCCTGAGCACTATGGGCAATTTTGCATGGCCAATTCACTTAACCCACATATCCCTGAGCACTATGGGTAATTTAGCACGGCCAGTTCCCCTAGCCTACGTGTCTTTGGATTGGGAGGAAACTGGAGCTCCAGGAGTAAACCCACGCAGACACAGGGAGAATTTGTAAACACCACACAGACAGTCACTCAAGACTGAACTTGAAGCTCTGCCCCTGGAATTGTGAGACAGCAGTGCTAACCACTGAGCCACCGTGCCACCCTAACCAATCCAGTCCAATATAGGTCTTACTAATTGGGTTCTCTTCATACATCAGTCCTGCCATCCTAGGAATCAGTCTGGTCAACATTTGTTGTACTCCCTCCATTGTCAGAAAATCCTCCCTCAGATAAGGAGACCAAAACAGCGCGCAATGCTCCAGGTCTGGTCTCACCAAGGCCCTCTTCGATTGCAGGAGAAAGTGAGGACTGCAGATGCTGGAGATCAGAGTTGAAAATGTGTTGCTGGAAATGCGCAGCGACAAGGTGGGGGGAGGGGAAATGAGGAAACTGGAGAAATCTGATTTCATCCCTTGTGGTTGGAGAGTTCCTAGGCGGAAGATGAGGCGCTCTTCCTCCAGCCATCGTGCTGCTATGGTCTGGCGACGGAGGAGTCCAAGGACCTGCATGTCCTTGGTGGAGTGGGAGGGGGAGTTGAAGTGTTGAGCCATGGGGTGGTTGGGTTGGTTGGTCCGGGTGTCCCAGAGGTGTTCTCCGAAACGTTCCTGTTCGATTGCAGAAAGACATTCCTGCTCCTGTCCTCAACGGTTAGTTTCAGTCAGCTCCAGGTCGACAGATAAGCCTAAACCTTTTTAACATCTGTGTAGGGTAAAAATTATCTGTCAGTGGTAATTATCACACAGCACCAGATACTGCATCTGATTGATTACCTGAAATGTTAATGACAGGATGTTAGCTGTGTGCCCACTTAGATTGACTTAAATCCAGCATAATGTAACAGAAAGAATATTGTGCACTGTGACTATCAACTATATTTGTAAACCTCTGCACCAGACAGGAATTATGTTTATTTTTCTGAAGAAGCAATTGTTGATGGTTAAAAAGAACTATCCTTTTATTCTAATGTTCGTCGCAGAGAATTGGAAATATCCTCTCAACAGATATAATATTGTCACTTTCTTAAATGATCTCAATGAGAGAAACTGTGGTTTGTAATCTTGAGATCCCAATCCAAATGAGAAGCAATTAGATCAGGTAAGATCATGAAGGAAACTTCGTTGCTCAAGCGCAATTAACTCATATGTGATAGGCAAACAAAATCTTAATACAACAGCACAATATATTGGCGATCAGAAATCTGGAACAAGGACACGAAATATGGGATATACTCAGCATGTCAGGCAGCATCGGTGGGGAGGGAAACAGTTAACAGTTAAGCTCAATAATAATCTTTCATTATCAAAGGACATTTAAAGCTTGACTGGAACTAAACAAAGGCCCAGGAGAAACAAGTCCTAGGTCACGGTCAGTTTTCTTACCTGCTGCAGAACCATCCTAAACTTCATCCTCTTCGCATGCAGGAAGTTCATCACATTCCACAGTTGAAGAGTGAAAGTGAAATTTAGTGCCAGCAACTCCATAACCAGCAATAAAGTGATTACCTTGCTGCCTTTGTGTTTAAGCCAACTATTGATCATTTTCATCCTACCTACATCAAAGCCATTATATTTGTGTCACAGAAAGTGGTCGAGGCCAAATCAATGAATGTTTTCAAGAAAGAGATTGATATAGTTCCTTGGGGTAAAGGGACCGAAGGGCATGGGGGGAGGTGGGAACAGGATATTGAGGGGATGATCAGCCATGATCGTGTAAAATGGTGGAGCAGGGAAATAGTGTTGAAAGACTGAATAGTCTGCTTCTGTTCCTAGTTTCTATGTTCCTATAGAGGTTTTTGGATACTTTTTGTGAACTGTAAACCTCTGTCAACTAAACAGTGCTAAAAACATTTCCAGTATCAGTATTAAGCGTGTTTAGTGCAGTGTTAAAGCAGACTTCATCAGTTTTTCATTCGTTTATTTGTGTGACCAGGGCATTGCGAGCAAGGCCAGCTTTTCTTGCTCAGATCTGTTGGCTTGCTAAACCCTTTCAGAAGGTCATCAGAAGTAAACAACATTGCTGTGCATCTGGAGTCACATATAGTGCAGCCAAGGTGACAGTTAGTTCATTTGGCTGGATGGCTGGTTTCTAACATTTCTAGAGTGATGCCAACAACACGAGTTTATTTCCTGCACCATTTGTGGTTATCATGAAGCTCCTGCCTTTTCAACCTCACCCCTTGTCTGACTGTGTTTAAGCTTACCACCAGTTGACTCTCTTTAATGACAGAACAAATGTATGGTCCTCCTGAACTATGATACTTTTGCCTACTTTACTGCAATCTGAGTGAGGACAGCAGTATTCCTTTTCCAAAAGGCATGAGTGGACCAGAAGGGTTTGTTATAGATATTAGATTTTTATTAACTCAATTTAAATTCTCTAGCGATCAAAGGGAGATTTGTAATCATTCAACTGGATCATTAGTCAAAACATCTGATGCATTAACCCAATAGATGCTAATCTCTAATATACTAGTCTCCAGCATCTGCAGACCTCACTTTCTCCTATACTATTCTCTATGTCTGTCTTGTGTGTTCGAGTGGATGCTAAAGATCTTATGCCATTGTTCAAAGAAGAAGAGTGAATCCTGCCATTGTCCTGGCCAAATATTGTTCATCCTGCCAACAGAAAGAGTTTCATCTCTCATTCATCCCAATTGATCTGCATACATGCTTAACTGCAACATTAGCAATTTGTAAAAATTATGTCAGAAGATGTGCGCGTCACTGGCAAGACCACCATTTATTATGCATCCCTAATAGCCTTTGAGTAGGTGATGGTGAGCTTCATTCTTGAACGACTGCATTCCATATGATGGAGGTACACCCACAATGCTTTTAGGCTTGGAGTATTTTGATCCAGCGACAATGAAATATTGTTCCAAGTTACACATGGAGGGAAATTGCAGGACCTAAATTAATTGGGTTAATTGTCCACTTAAGACCTCAGTTGATGACAGAGTGGGAAGCCTTCGCACTATGGACTTAACAGGAGGTGAGAGGGCAGAGCATCCCCCATCTGCAGCCCTACCAACTAATTAAATGACACCTACTCTCCTTTGCTATCAAACCTGCCATTGGGAAAGGCATTAAATTCTGCAAAAGTGCAGAAGCTAGGGAAGCTTGCTAGACACGTGTAACATAGCAGAGCCTTTAATATCTTAAAATATTTCTACCGCTGAATTATGTGTTCAATTCTGGGAGTCATAAATTAGGAAGGATGTGAAGGTTTTGGAGAAGGTATGGAAGAAATTCACCAGATTCTTTTTACCAGGGATGAAAGACTGTAATTACATGAGTAGAGTGGAGAAATAGTAGAGAATGTTAAGTGGAGACTTGATAAAGACTTGATATCAGGAAGCAATTTTTAGTGATAATTTGCAATAGCAGTTAGTGGAATTAGATACTAATCAATAAAAGGAAACTGTTTTCAATTCAGTGGCAGCATGGAGATGACTACACGACTGTGATTTAAGGCATACAACAACGCAACAGACATAGGTATGGACAAGCGCTCTTTGTACAGAGTTGTTTAGGATTTGCAATGCTCTATCTGATTGAATAGCAGATACAGGTTCAATTGTCATTTCGAAAAATAATTACAGAGAAACTTGAAGTAGAAACAGTTGTAGGGGGAGCAAACAGGATGACATCTTGAAAACTGCAGAACTGATCAATCAAATTGCCTTGTCTTGTGGTCTTTCCATAATTCTATGCTTCTATGAGTTTATAAATATCATCTTTCATGAGGAAAATAATGAGAATGATGTTAAATGTCTTTCTCAAAATGAATCCCACCAGTGTTTATTGTCTACATCTTCAGAAGCAAAAAGTAAAAATATGTAAATAAATATGAGATAATTAGAACATAGAACATAGAACATAGAAAAATACAGCGCAGTACAGGTCCTGTGGCCCTCGATGTTGCGCCGATCCAAGCCCACCTAACCTACACTAGCCCACTATCCTCCATATCCCTATCCAATGCCCGTTTAAATGCCCATAAAGAGGGAGAGTCCACCACTGCTACTGGCAGGGCATTCCATGAACTCACGACTCGCTGAGTAAAGAATCTACCCCTAACATCTGTCCTATACCTACCACCCCTTAATTTAAAGCTATGCCCCCTCGTAATAGCTGACTCCATATGTGGAAAAAGGTTTTCATGGTCAACCTTATCTAAACCCCTAATTATCTTGTAAAACCCCTAATCATCTTGTATAGGGTCATGAAAAATAGAACAATGATAGCTGTTTATTAGATCAGTCAGTAATATTAACTACAGGACTTTTTCACTTCCAGAATATTACCTGCCTACCTGTCACTTCCCATGTTAACCTCCAATTTCTGCTTTGACCAATCAAATAGCATATTGGGATTTCAATCCCAGAGTGACGATGATCTGTAATTAAGTATGTGACATTGTTTCTGAAGGAAATCAGAAGTAGATATTAGAACGCAATTTTTAGTGATAATTTGCATTAGCAGTTAGTGGAATTATCCCCAGTGAAACATACTTAACTCTGTTCACTGTGTATTATAGCTTGTGTTCAGTTGGATTACTGAATGGGCATTTAAAATCACTGTTTCTGTCAGGAAATCAGATTTGTTAGGCTGTATTTAGGCTCCCTTACTTCTCTCCAATGTCGAATAGTTGCAGATGACGTGAACATTTGGCAGCAGTATTGTGCCTCTCACATCTACCACAAGCATTTTATTCATAATGGGGAAGGTGTTAGGCAGTTCACTCAACCTGGACCAATTGATGCCCTTAATCAAGCAATTAATGAACACCTGTCAGCCTCATCTCTGTGCTTCTGGAGTTTTGTTCATAATGAGGAGGCTGGTGCCAAATCCCTCGGCTACCTGGTAAAGCCTGACAGCATTTTGGCCTTACTGAGATGGGACGTCCCATTTGTAAATCCTGTGCCAATAGGAGAAATGGCCAAAGTTTTCATCACCATATTTAAGAAACTCATCTCCAGTGGCACAGTGGATCATAGGCTCTATTCCTGCCAGCTTAGCCCAGATATAATCCACACTCACTTTGTTATGAGTTCCTGGTTCCTCTTCAACAGGAGACTCCTTGGGGTGCTGCAAATAAACATTACTCCTCCCTCAAGCCAAGTAAAGGCAAAGGATAGGAGAGCTCATCCCAGCCCTTTATGCTGGGGCATGCAGGAATTGCCCGCTTCAGTCAAATTCAACCAATTACGAGAAAGGAGGCAGTAGTGAGCAATATGGACTCCTTAATAACAATGTTGGTAAATGTCAGGTTATTCACTTTGGAGGTTTAATTAGTGGGTCAGAGTATTATTTAAATGATGAAAGATTGCAGCATGCTGTTAACCAGAGGTACTTAGGAGTGCTCATACATGAATCGCTAAATATTGATTTGCAGGTGCAACAGGTAATCAGAAAAGCAAACGGAATATTGGCTTTCATTGCTCAAGGATTGAATTTAAGAGCAGGGAGGTTCTGCTGCAATTGTACAAGGTTTCAGTGAGGCCGCACCTGGAGTATTGTGTGCAGTTCTGGTCTCCTTACTTGAGGAAGGATATACTGGCTTTGGAGGCAGTGCAGAGGAGGGTCATCCGGAGATGAGGGGTTGCCCTTTGAAGAGAGGTTGAATTTAGAAGAATGATCTTATAGAAACGTATAAAATTATGAAAGAGATAGATAAGATAGAGGCAAGCAAGTTGTGAAAATGTGTTGCTGGAAAAGCGCAGCAGGTCAGCCTCAAGATTAACGGGAGTAGATTTAGAACAGAGATGAGGAGGAACTGCTTTTCCCAGAGAATAGTGAATTCATGGAATTCTCTGTCTAAGGAAGCTGTAGAGGCAGCTTCAATAAATATATTCAAGACACAGTTGTATGGGTTTTGCATGGTAGGGGTGTTAAAGGTTATAGGAATAATGCAGGTGGGAGGAGCTGAGATGATGGATAGAGCTGCCATGATCTTAATAAATGGTGGAGCAGGCTCGATGGGCCAAATGACCTACTCCTGCATCTATTACTATGAAACTATGACTCAAGTCATTGGAAATTAAAAATGGTAGACCTACTAATCTTCACAGCAAGTCCTAGAGATAAACAAAACATAAAAATGAATCAAGGGACATAACTAGCTCGTTTCAATATAAACATCGATGAAGAAATTAACAGGACTAAAAATAGAAAACCTCCAGGAATCTGCTATCCTCTCCCCGAAGCTATGAAATGATTTCAGTAAAGAGAATCTTGATGCATGGTCATTATTATATTCCAAAACCTGGGGATTTTCCCCTTATTTGAAAATCTGCCAATGACATGCACTACTTAAGGAAGGTATTGGGAAAATTATAAAACCTTCTTATAGTACTAATTTGTGGTAAAATTACTGCAATTTGCAAATTGGGGCAAAGTTACTTAGTGTGTCAACAAATATGAACTGCTTGGAGAAAGTGAGCATGAATTTGGAAAGGGTAAGTTGTGCCCATTGAACTTGTGATGATCTAATAAATCTGGTGGAGAAGCAAAATTCATTCCATGTTAACTACATGGACTTCCAGGGAGAAATGCAACAAATCTTCATTGCAAAGATGGTTTACTGGAATGAGAGCAACTGATATTGCAGGCAAGCTATTGACTTGGATGAGGAATTCAATAAAGAGTCGAGAGGAATAATGGTTCAAATTGGAAGCCTATCACCAGTGGTTTTCACACTCATTGGCTTTTAATGCGATCTATAAGTTGTGATTGGAGGATCAAACAGCTATATGCTTATGCTTGATAACAACACTAAGTTAAGTCTTTCACCATGAAGTGCCTAACAATATAACTGCCAATATTCAGTGAATTCAGTCCACTGTTGGTGACATCAAGAAAAGGCTGAGGGCAAAGGCCATGAGCACTGATAACATTCTTAGCAGAGCTGACCTATATTTCAATATTCACACCTAACATTAGCACTTCTTTTGCATCTGTCTTTAGCTCTTGGCACCTTCACCTATGACCATCTGTTCTACTCCCTCATCTTCCCCCTTTGTCAATAACTTTAAAAGCATCATTTCCCAGCCCCTTTGTGTTCAAATGAAGAGTCCCACCAGAATCAAAATGTTAACTTTGCTTGTCGTTCCACAGATGCTGCAAGACCAGTTATGTTTCTCCAGCATGTTTTCTTTTGATTTATGCTCCAGGAGATGAATCAGCTTTTAGCCCCACCAGTTTCCATAGTACTGTTTTCTCTAGTGGTAATTATTGCATTTATTTGATTCCCCTGCATTCCCACTTGATCCTTGATTATTTAGTGTTTTTAGAGTGTTGTTCATGTCCTCTATTGTGAAGACTCATACATCATATTTATTCAATTTTTCTGCCATTTCCTGGTTCTCTATAAGTATTTCCCCAGCCTTATTCTCGAAGAAGTTTATATTCATTGTGGTGTCTTTCTCAGAATTATACGTATCAAGAAGCTCTGCCTTCCATTTTTATATTACTTGCTGGCTTAGCCTCGATGTTTATTATCTACCTCTATTTTTTGATCATCTTCTGGATAATATGGAGGTATTTAAGAAATTAGATGTGATATTATGCCATATCACTTGAGACTATCAGGTGACTGAAAGTGATGTATTTAGAGGGCTATGGAGATAGGGCAAGAGAATGAGATGAACCAGGTAACTCTTTCGGGAGCTGATACAGACACAATGGGTCAAACGACTTCTTTCAGTCCTGTAAAATTCTACCATTATAAGATTCTATAACTTATAAAAGTTATGTCAGAATTACATGTATTTGAATAGATTGAAGAACATCTTCAGTCAAACATGATGTTCAATTAGGAGATGTGTTACTCATGAAGGAACATTTATATTGACTCAACCCAGAGAAGGTAGCTCAAGCGATGAAAGAGATCCCATTCATTTTGGAAATGGTTAATATCATGCAGTTTTATTACAGGACAATGAGACAGAGAATGATCAGCCATTTAGTTACTTTTCCCACAAATAGAATTTGTGCCAGCAAAAATATTCTACTATGGAAAAAGAGACTTTGAGTTCAGTGCCAACTCTATAACATTTTGTAGTCTACGTATCCAATGAGTCTGCAGGAACTGCTATTCAAAATCGAACATAATTTGTTATAGAGTTGTAGAGTCACAGAGATGTACAGCATGGAAACAGACCCTTCGGTCCAACTCATCAATGTCGACCAGATATCCTAACTTAATCTTGTCCCATTTGCCAGCACTTGGCCCATCTACCCATTCCAGGTAACTTTTAAATGCTGTAACTGTACCAGCCTCCACCACTTCCTCTGGCAGCTCATTCCAAACATGCACCACCTTCTACATGAAAAAGTTGCCCATTAGGTCCCTTTTAAATTTTTCCTCTCTCACCATAAACCTATGCCATCTAGTTCTGGACTTGCCCAACCCAGGGAAAAGACCTTGTCTATTTACCCCTTTAATGCCCCTCATGATTTTATAAACCTCTATAAGGTCACCCCTCAGCCTCTGATGCTCCAGGGAAAACAGCCCCAGCCTATTCAGGCTGCCCCTATAGCTCAAATCCTCCAACCCTGGCAACATCCTTGTAAATCATTTTTGAATGCCTTCAAGTTTCACTGCATCCTTCCAATACGAGGGAGACCAGAATTGCACATAATATTCCAAAAGTAGCCTAACCAATGTTCTGTCCAGCTGCAGCATGACCTCCCAACTCCCGTACTCAATGCTGTGTTAGTTTCTGTGATTGAAAGAAAGTTTTATAGCAAAATATCTGAGGTTGTTCCATTGAAGTTTGAACTTTGGAGGTTTTGAGATGAACACCTCAGTGCATTTAAAAATATAGAGAAAAAAAAAACGTCTGTTGCTTGGCAATAGGGACTCAGTGGCAGACAACAATGGCAGAACAAATCATAAACTCAAACAGTTTGGGAATAGTGTATGCCAAAGGGTGAAGGACTGCTAGACATTGCCTTAGCAAATGCATGTAGTTGCTTAGAAATTATAGTTTAGTTTCATGTAGTTCACATGTTTGTTTGAGGTGATTCAGGAGAGAAACCAGGCGAAGAGCAAAAGCTTTTGGCTGCACAACTGTGCCATCCCAAGTCTGAGCAAGGTACCCTAGTATGAAGAAAGTGGTACTCTTCCCTGTGATTTCGAGGTTCATAAGGATATTACTGAGGGGTCAGGTATGGTGTAATTTGGAATCCTTTGCTGATACGACGGAACCTTTACCACACTCTGCAAGCAATCTATCCACTGAGGATTCTGCCGATGCTGGGCTGTTTTCTTCATGGAACAAGAGAGAGGGAGATGTTAAGGAAGATGAAAGTGGGTCGCAAAGTCATCTAGACTTGAAACATGTATTGTTCTCGCTCAATGGATGCTGCCTGACCCGTTGTGATCTCCAGCGTTTGTTGTTTTCATGACAGAGCGGTTAGGTTTGGTGCAAGTGGAAAGGTTTTCTAAATGGGTCAGTAGATAGTGCAGAGGGCATGCAAGGTTAGTGGTGTCAGGGGATTGAGGTGGATGACAGTGAGAGAGGGATGATGTGTTAAGCAACTCTGAGAGTGGTGGAGCATGTCCAGCCACAGAGATAGAGTGAATGTAAAGTATTGGACAGAGATGGTAGTGCTATGACTCTAGGACTCTATGACTATGAATTTATGCTTACACTGGTAAGGAGAAGAAGGTGGACTCTCCCTCTTTATGGGCATTTAAACGGGCATTGGATAGGCATATGGAGGATAGTGGGCTAGTGTAGGTTAGGTGGGCTTGGATCGGCGCAACATCGAGGGCCAAAGGGCCTGTACTGCGCTGTATTTTTCTGAACTCCTTCCAACAATGTTGGGCATTTCTATTAGGCTGGAACTGCACCGACCTGAGTGATAACCTTGGACCAGAATGAAATGGATTGGTGCCATAAACTCCAGTGCGGGTCCTGGGTAATAGAAAGTCCCACCACTGCACCACCCCATTCAATGGGTTTGCAAAACAGGTCACCAATTTTCCTTTCTCTGCCAAATCTGGGGAAAATGTCTAGAAACATATAGTGTGGCGCCAGACTAACAGTGCTTGTCCAAGTGCAAAACGGCCTTTTAAAGATGATGCCAATCCAATCCAGAATACCGAAGCAGTAGTGAGTTGTCCCAAGAACAGTGAAATGATAAAATAGGGCAAGAATTCCACAAGAGGGACACCCTGGGAGCAGATTCATCAGATCCAGCAAGCAAACATACTTGGTCTTCCATAGACATACCCTCTGTGAAACTCAACAAAACTGATACTTAGGAGAATGAGTGGACTGCAGATGCTGGAGATCAGAGTTGAAGTGTGTGATGTTGGAAAAGCATGGCCGATCAGGCAGCATTCGAGGAGCAGGAAAGTCAACGTTTCAAGCATAAACTCTTCATCAGGAATTCTGATGACTCTCCTGCTCCTCAGATGCTGTCTGACCGGCTGTGCTTTTCCAGCACCACATTCTTCGAAACTGACACTTAATCAGAAGAACATAAAGTTCAAGTCTTTGTCTTTACCTGGCCCCTTAGAAAGCAGGGAAAGGAGGTACAGAATTCACTGCAACAGAGACACAACTCCAGCAACAAATTTGAACTCTGAATCTTAACCGTGAATTTTTATAATATTTTATCCAAGCTTGCTTCATGAAATTCTTAACAAAAATCTTTTAAGAAACAACTTCAAAAACATTATGATTGCCCAATGCTTCAAGAGAAATGGATTCAATTTTCACATTTTCATTCCATGCTGTTTATAAATGCAATCCATGATAAAAGTTTCTTTTACAAGTTCACTTTCTGCTGGCTGCATCTGGGTAGCGGAATATCTGTTAAATGCTTCTTCAAGCCTGAGAAGATCAATATAATACTCACCTAGAAACCATAAAGAATTCACCGAGAGAGATGGCAACAAGTCAAAGACTTTGGCTGCAGGCGAGATTTCTTAACGACAGAATTAGCTGAGAATTTGCAATCCTCAGCTTTCATGTTGAGGCCCAGCAGAGAACCCAGGTGCTTCCTCAGACCTGGAACATCAGAAGGGATATCATCATCATCTGGTTCACTGATTACAAAGCGTGTATGCTAAAGAAACAAAGACAGTGAATGCAAGAGAGAACAAGCTACATCTGTGCAGCGAAGGGACAGTTGTGCTTTGCAGGGTCTCTTTGGCGAAAAACTAGGCGAGTCAAAAAGTGTGGCGCTGGAAAAGCACAGCCGGTCAGGCAACATCTGAGGAGCAGATGGCATTCGTGATGAAGGACTTATGCTCGAAACATTGAATCTCCTGCTCCTCGGATGCTTCCTGGCCGGGTGTGCTCTTCCAGCACCACACCTTTTGACTCTGATCTCCAGCATCTGCAGTCCTCACTTTCCCCTAGTTGAAAAACTAGCAGAGATCAGCAAAGAACATTGAATCTCCTGCTCCTCGGATGCTTCCTGGCCGGGTGTGTTCTTCCAGCACCACACCTTTTGACTCTGATCTCCAGCATTTGCAGTCCTCACTTTCCCCTAGTTGAAAAACTAGCAGAGATCAGCAAAGAGATTGCTCCCCATCCACTCTGAATGATTCAACAAGCTTCAGAGAAAAACATTGTGAAAGAATTAAAAACAGATGAAATGTCATACCAATTTTATAAAGGAAGCTATCAAACTTAAATTCATCACTATTGATTCCATTGCTGTCACTGACAGCAGTGCCAGATTAATTCAGTCTGTTCACAACATTCCTGTCACATCTGAAACTGTAATGAGCGTCTGTCCACATATTCATTCCACCTCTAAGACTTTCACTCTCCACCTGCACAACATCACTTGGCTTCACTCCTTGCTAAGCCATTCTGGTCACGTGACGATGGCTGTAAAATTGGGCATTCTAAATTAGCCCACAGATGGAGAAATCCAGAGAAAATTGGCCCAAGTATATGAGATAGTAGCCAACAGCTGTTGGCTGCAGTGAACAGTGAAAATCAGGGTCCAAAAGTCCACAAAAGGTCAGGGAAGCCAATTATAACAAGCCCGAGGGTTCTGTATATGAGACGTATCAATCAGACTTTCTGGCAACTTGACTTCCAGTTAGTAACTGAGCATGTGCACTTCATACCTTCTCAGCATGGCAACAGTGAAGGGTGGTGCAACACCATTGGATGTTTTACCCCCACTCATGACCGCTTGGGCCAAAAGTCACAGAATGTTCAGGAAAGTCAAGGATAAGGCGGATAATAGCTCACACCTGGAAGCTATCCCCTCAGCGAAAGCTCACAGCATGACTATGGCAGAGGATTATGCGACCACACAAAAAGACCCAGAAGAAGATCTGCCCTGACCTGTGGGGCTCAGTTTCATGGAAGTGAGCTAGCCCTACACCGGAGAAGGAAGAGCTTCCAACAGCCCAGTCCAGACACATGGATCACTGTTGCCAATATCCTTTGTCAGATAGCTAGATAGAGAGTAAATATGGTGGGAATTTGAGAAATAATCACATGGTGGCTTTTCAGAAGGAAAAGTTTGTCTGTAAAATCAAGTTGAATTAGAAATCAAATTCAGAGGCCCTTTGTCCACCTCACCAACAAGAGTGATTGGGTAAATACATTAACTGGTTGAAGAGTCCAAAGCATGGACAACACCACCATTCATATCTTTATAACATCAAGCCTCAATTATTCTGTTGTATTTGGATTGATCTCCCACATTCTACTCTCTAGAAACCTGAGGTCATCCCAAACTCAGTCACCCAGGACATACTTTGTAACATGTCCAGCTACACTATCCCACCAGTGGATAGTGCCTCACAGCGCCTGAGACCCGGGTTCAATTCCCGCCTCAGGCGACTGACTGTGTGGAGTTTGCACGTTCTCCCCGTGTCTGCGTGGGTTTCCTCCGGGTGCTCCGGTTTCCTCCCACAGTCCAAAAGATGTGCAGGGTCAGGTGAATTGGCCATGCTAAATTGCCCGTAGTGTAAGGTAAGGGGTAAATGTAGGGGTATGGGTGGGTTTCGCTTCGGCGGGTCGGTGTGGACTTGTTGGGCCGAAGGGCCTGTTTCTACACTGTAATGTAATCTAAAAAATCTAATCAGTGTTCACTGAATTAGATTGGCTCCGAGTCAAGTTATGTGTTGACTTTAAGGTACACACCCTTGATTCCAAATCACTCCATTGTTCTACACTTTCTTATCTCTCTTCCAAGACATTTGTGCTGCTGTAATTCTGGCCCATTGGGTATCCCCAGAGACAATTGCTCCACCATTGGCAATTTTCCCTTCAGTTGCCGAGGCACCCAGCACAAGATGGTAACAGCTGGTGTTAAAAGAAAACAGAGCCGGGATCTAAAATGGAAGCAAAACCCAAGGGATGTAGCCAAAAAGGAAAAACTCCAAAGGCAGGATAGGACTTCAGAACACTTTGATAATAAAAAGTTGGAAAAGGAGAGGACTCCAGGGGCTGTGAAAGAATCTCAGAACATCTTGAATGCAGAGCCACAGAGCAGGGGGGTCTTCAAAGGGCAGGAAAAGAAACCTCAGAAATCTTCGCAGCCAAGCCATGATGCATTAATACTCCTGAGAGTAAAATGGCAGAATCAGAGCACATTAGTAGCAAAAGAGACAGGCAGGAGGCTGGAAGAACACAGCAAGCCAGGCAGCATCATAAGTACTCAGTCAGGCATATTAATCTGTGGGAGGGCAGATCTATTACAAATCTCACCATTACCTCAGCCTTTTGGAATGATAGAAGGTTCACAGTGAAGTCAGAAGTACGAGCTCTGGAAGTGATTGTTTCAGTGCAATTGATCAGCTTCGGGTCTGCATACAAAGGAGCAGGAGTTAGCATGTATCTATACTCTGTAGATCCAATAACTGATGATGTCCGGGTAAAACAACATGTGGAAGAAAGCACTCCAGAGTATGACACATTGAGTAAGGCTTTTGATGCACTCTTTACAGCCAAAGGAAATTTAGTGATGGAACACTAGTGATGGGATTTAATCAGCATCTGGGAGAATCAATCTTTTTTAACAGATAAGATATTGCAGTGCAGTACAGGCCCTTTGGTCCTCAATGTTGTGCCGACATGTTGTGCCAATCTAAAGCTCATCTAACTTACACTACTCCATTATCATCCATAAGTTTATCCAATGACCATTTAAATGCCCTTAATGTTGGCGATTCCACTACTGTTGCAGAAAAAGGCATTCCCATGCCCCTACTACTCTCTGAGTAAAGAACCTACCTCTACATCTGTCCTATATCTATCACCCCTCAATTTAAAGTTATGCCCCCTTGTGCTAGCCATCACCATGTGAGGAAAAAGGCTCTCTCTGTTCACCCTATCTAACCATCTGATTGTCTTGTATGCCTCTATTAAGTCACCTCTCAACCTTATTCTCTCTAACGAAAACAGCCTCAAGTCCCTCAGCCTTTCCTCGTAAGACCTTCCCTCCATAACAGGCAACATCCCAGTAAATCTCCTCTGCACCCTTTCCAAAGCTTCCACATCCTTCCTATAATGCAGTGACTAGAACTATACGCAATACACCAACATGACCTTGTGGCTCCAAAACCTAATGCCTCTACCAATAAAAGCTAACACACCATATGCCTTCTTAACAACCCTATCAACCTGGGTGGCAACTTTCAGAGATCTATGCACATGGACACCAAGATCTCTCTGTTCATCCACATTATCAAGAATCTTACCATTAGCCCAGTACTCTGCATTTCTGTGACTCCTTCCAAAGTGAATCACATGACACTTTTCCACATTAAACTCCATTTGCCATCTCTCAGCCTCGCTCTGCAGCTTATCTATATCCTCTGTAACCTGCAACATTCTTCTGCACTATCCACAACTCCACCGACTTTAGTGTCATCCGCAAACTTACTAACCCATCCTTCTATATTCTCATCTAGGTTTATTTTAGAAATGACAAACAGTGGTGGCCCCAAAACAGATCCTTGTGGTACACCATTAGTAACTGAACTTTAGGATGAACATTCCCCATCAATCACCACCCTCTATCTTCTTACAGATAGCCAATTTCTAATCCAAACTGCTAAATCACCCTTAATCCCATGCCTCCATATTTTCTGCAATAGCCTACTATGGGGAACCTTATCAAATGCTTTCCTGAAATATGATAAATGTCATCTGGCAGGCTATTGCAGGTACAGAGCTTTGAAGAATGAATTAATTGGAGAATGAATAATCATTGTGTGAGGATGAGTACTCACAAGATTTACTTGATTCAAGCAAGATGAAATATTTGAACAATTCACTACACAGTCAAGATTCTAAATCTGCCAGTACTTTAAGAGATTCCTCTGAAACATCAAATAAATAGGCCTCATGATGCCATTGTCACTATGTAGAATATTTCCAAAGTGCATGAATAGCAGGAATCAATCTCAACCATGTCAGGTTCTATGCTATAAGCAGAACTAGGATGATGAATGTCTCACAATGGCAGTTGTTACCTGAGTTGTCTATTTATTGTCACATTTATTTACAAAGATACAATGAAAAGATTTTGTCAGCACAATCCAGCACCATTTTGAGTCATAAAAAAGAATAAAATGAAATTACATAAATAGAGTTCATCTTCTAAACAACGAGTCTTCAAACACGGCTTCAGGGCTACTGCAAGATGTCCCAGGACCCCTGGCTCTGAGAACTGCAAGAGTCCATTCTCTAGAGATACCCTCAGCCAAGAGTCTTCAGGCCAAGTCCTTTCAAAGAACTATTGTAAGTTAGGAGCATATTTGTCACCAGAAAGTCAAAGGTAAGTCAAAAGGAAAATTTCCTGAGGAATGGAAATTATGTAATAATGAGAGAATTCAAAGAAATAATGTTGCAGAATGAAAGTTGAAGACAGCATTCGTAGGGGTGCCCAAAGACAGTCAATGCAGATTTTGAATCTTTAAGCTTTGAAGCAGAATCGGTAATTGACACAGGAACATTTGTTTTAATGCGGACAGCTTGCCATGTTTGAGAAGTGAAAGTCAGACCAACTAACATAAAACTCTATGGTCCAGGAGGCACAGATCTTCAGGTTTGTGGCAAAGTCACCATGAAACTTAGTCACAGAGGATGGGATGTCAATGGGATGCTGAGGAATCAGAATGCTTCATTGTGGAGCAGAAATACATGTGTTTATTGAGGACACCTTTACAGAATGGGTGCAGCCATGAAAACAGGAGAGAATCTTCACAACAATTGTCATACCTATTTCAAAGCTTTAGGCAAAACGAAGCAGAAGTGTTGTATTATTTTGCCAAAAGATGTGAAGCTCACCGGTTCCCAGGAAAATTCCTCATCCTTTGCTGATCTGGTGTCTCATGCAAGCTCAATATAACCTTCAATATAAAACAAAGAACTGTGGATGCTGGAGACCTGAAACATGCAAAAATGTGTAACTTCTGGAGAAAGTCAACAGGTCTGGCAACATCTGTGGAGAGAAACAGAGTTAATATTCCAAGTCCAGTGACCTTTTTTCAGAACTGGGTTTCTCCCTCAATTTCTGTTTATATATGTCTCTTTGCTCCTCTACTCTGTAGCCCTATTAATGAACCTAGAACACTGCACACTTTATTTTGTGTAGGAGCCCACTCCAACACTTATTTCTTATGTTTTTCCAAAACCAAATCTGGGATGACGCGATCTGTGTGTTTTGTAACTCACTGAACTGCCAAGACAATAAATGTCTATAGTATAGACTGAGAACGCACTAAATGCTGAAAGATTTGAACAGGCAGATTTGGACATTAAAAGAAGAGACAAATAAATAAAAAAATCGATGGAATGAATCAATTAGACGGACTAAAGTCACTTCAAGGATATTATACTGAGAAATGAGCGCCATCAATAAACTTCTCTCTCCTTCAAACTCTTTAAATACAAATTCAATATTTAAATAAATCCTTTAATTGGACTGGAAGATTTCTGTTTGAGTGGCGAAACAAGGCAAGGAGCAAGGCAAGGAATCAAAGAGCAAAGCTATTTAAAAATTAAAAGATTCATTGATGCGTAAATATTATTAATTAACCATAATATTCATCGTCAGTCTATCAATGTGAAAATTTCCAATTAATTTCTATTTCTTGTCTTTATCTTAAAATCCTTGCTAGTCTCTTTTAACAATGTTCAGAGAGGTGCATTTGTTATAATTGACATATGTATGTGAGGTACACAGTTCTATATTATCAGGTGCATATAAGGCTGGTCAAGCCCAATTTCAAATTCCTGGTAATGTTATTCTAAATGAAAGGAGGGCAGTTCTCCTAAGTGTTGTAGTTGAATATTTGTCCCCCAGCCTATGTCACCAAACAATTCACCTGGACGTCTTGATCTGAATTGTTGCTGGTTTTGGGATCTTGCTTTATGCAAGTCCATTTTAGGGAAAATCATCATCATTGGCAGTCCCTTGCAGACAAGGATGACTCTCTTCCACTCTCAGGGTGAGTCTACAGGTAGCAGTACAGACCTATGTGGTGACTGCAGGCTCTGTTACACTTGGGACAGAAAGTGGTGTGGGAAGGGGTGGGGATGGGCATTAATGTGACAGCGCACACCTTACACCGTTGCCCCCTGGCTTCTGCTTTTTCCCGATGGCAAGTCTCGCGGTGCTGAATGCCGTTCCGGATGCTCCCGCTCCACTTTGGATGGTCGTGTCCCAATGATTTCTAGGTGTCTGTAGGAATGCTGCATTTTGCCAGTGAGGCTGAGGGAATACCTGAATTGTTTTCTCTGTCTACCTGGGGCTCGCCTGCTGTTTCGGAGCTGGGAATAGACCACCCACTTAGGGAGTCACGTGTCAGTCATGCGGATGACATGCCCAGCCCTTCGCAGCCGATTAAGGGGTCAGTGCCTCGATGCTGGGGATGTTGGCCTGGTAGAGGCCGCTGGTGTTGATGTGTCTGTCTTCCCAGTGGATTTGCAGGATCTCGCACAGACAGTAATGGGAATGATACTAGTGTGACTGGGCTAGTAATACAGAGATCCAGGCTTAAAACTTTGAGGATTCAAATCCTACCACAGCAGATAGTGGTATTTAAATGCAGTTAATAAAATCTGGAATTGAACACAAATCTCAGGAATGGTAACCACGAGACTATTTTTTAAAATAAAATTTCATTCAATAACTTGGAAAGAGTCTCTGCCTCATGTGATTTCAAACCAACAACAGTGTGGCTGTCTCATCACTGTCTTCTGAAATGGATTAGCAGCTCAAGGCAATTAGCGATAGGCAATAAATGCCCACATCCCAGGGAAAAATAGGAAATTGTTGTGTCTCATACGTTGCAACATAAAAATGATTCATAAAATATTAAAAAACATTGAGCTAACTCATGGTTGTGATGGGTGCTTTAAAAATGCAAACTTTTCTATTGGTTTATTTATGGGAGGAGCTTTTATGGGATGGATTTTCCAGCTCTGGAATTATAATTTGGAACATAGTCCTACCCCATAGGTTTGTACCCATTAAAATTAATAACCAAACTCTTTACATAATGCAGCAATTTTAAGCATCTGTTTAAAACATTGAAAAGGTTTGCATTTATTATTCATCCTTAATTACAGTGGAGGGTCTGCTTTTTCAATTGCTGTAATTCTTGTAATGATGATGCTTCTGCAATGATGGTAGGTAGAAAAGTCCAGGATATTTAACTCAGTGACAGTCGAAGGGATGACGAGAAATAAAAACAGGGAGTGTTAGAGATACTCATGGGGTCTGGCAGCAGCTGTGGAGAAATAAGCAGAGTTCAAGTCTGCTCCAGAATTGACATCTGGCCTGTATGTGACTTCAGTTCCAAAGAAAAGCCATTGGACTCAAAGTGTTAGCTGCTTCTCTCTCCCTAGCAGCTGCCAGACCTCAGGAGTTTGGCCAATACCTTCTGCTTTTATTTCTAGCATCTCTAGTATTTTGCCTTTAACAAAATAATCCAGTGGGCTGAGGGGTGGCAGATGGAATTTAATTTAGAATAATGTGAGGTGTTGTAGTTTGGTAAGGCAAATCAGGGAAGGACTTATGGTAGGGTCCTGGGGAGTGTCGCTGAACAATGAGACCTTGGAATGCAGGTTCATATTTCCTTGAAAGTAGAGTTGCAGGTAGATAGGGTAGTGAAGAAGGTGTTGCTTATCTTTGCCTTTCTTGGTCAGTGCATTGAGTATAGGGGTTGGGAAGTCATGTTGCAGCTGTATCAGACATTGGTTTGGCCACTTTTGGAATATTGCATTTAAATCTGGTATCCCTGCTATAGGAAAGATGTTGAGAGGGTTCAGAGGAGGGTTAGAGCAAATGGGAGAGGCTGAATTGGCTGGGGCTGCTTTCTCTGGAGGGTCGGAGGCTGAGGGGTGACATTATAGAGGGTTATTATTATGAAGTTGTAGACATGTACTGTATCTATAAGATACAGAAATTTCTGGCTGGCACAAAGTGTTCTGAAAGATTTTAAAATGTAACAGTGGGTGGAACAAATAGCTGGAGATGTGTGTTACCATGATACAAAAACAAATTCAAATTCAGCCAATCAGTTTAGATTATGCCCCAGATACCAAAATCCAATCAAATATGAATTTAGTATTTTGACAACATCAAGCCAATGAAATTATTTGATGTTTCGGGGTATAAAATCAGACATTTTGAACAGTTGGAGGGAGAACTGCCCAGAAAACCAATATGTATAGATTGCTATCTGAATAGCTCTCTGAAAGGTACCAGTTCATATGAAAGACCGATGAAGCAGAATACTGAAGAAAAGATGGCAGAGGAAAATCTGTCTGCTTTTGAAATTTGAGTTTTGTTTTGTAAATCCTGATTGGGGTTTTATTGGACTAGTATTGTAGAATGGGAAGGTAAAAATAGGTTTAAGAGAAAGAAATTGTAAATAGTTGTTAAGATATAAAATCAGTAATTTTTGCTTTAAAAGTGACCTCTTGGATAGTTCTTTGCCTCTTGAAATTTAACAGATTATGGTGTGAGATGAGCTTCTCTGTGTGTCGGGTTTAAAGTGGCAGAGGGGTCTACCCCATATCATAACAGTTATAAAATAATAAAGGGCATGGATAGGGTGACAAGGTCTTTTCCCCTGGTGGGGGAGTCCAAAATTAGATAGTATGAGTTTAAGGTGAGAGGGGAAAAATTTAAAAGGGACCTAAGGGGCAACTTTTTCATGCAGAGGGTGATGCATGTATGGAACGAGCTGCCACAGGAGATGGTCGCGTGGGTACAATTACATCATTTAAAAGGCATCTGGATGGGTGCATGAATAAGAAGGGTTTAGAGGGATATGGGCCAAATGTTGGCTTATGGGACTAGATTAATTTGGGATATCTGGTTGGCATGGATGAGTTGGACCAAAGGATCTGTTTCTGTGCTGTACATCTCTATGACACTGAGTGAGTGGTGGAATATGTCCAGTTGACATGATGATATTGCTGTTCTTGTGTTTTTTGGTGATAGAGACTAGAAAATGATATTGATGCAATCTATAGTAAATCTCAGAGAGTTATCGTACTGCTGTCATTGTATGTCAATGGTGGAAGGATAAGTTGTATTCGGTATAATTGAACACATTAGTACTCAATAGTGGATGTTGAATTCAGACATTGTTCTGCTGATGAGGAGAATTGCTTTTACCTTGATGGTGCCAATGCTCCATCCAGGAGAGCTAGGAATACTCCATTTCCCTTTGGTATTGATCTCTGTAGAAAGGCACTGAGGGATGATTTTGTGTCCACTTTACACTTAGAATTTAGAGCTCAGCAACAAGTCATTTAGCTCATCCTGTTTAATCTAATAGTTATCGCCCTCCCACAGTACTTCAACAAATTCTATCTGTATATCCTTCGATGCATTTCTCCTACATTTGCTTCCCCTCAGCTGCATCCCTGCTGGTTGCCTCAATGACTCTTTGTGTTAGTGAATGCCACATTTTAGTCACCCTCTGGCTAAAAATGTATCCTCTGAATTTCTTTTTGGAGTTATTACCTATGTTAATGAATAGTTCTGATGGAAGGTCACAGACATGAAATATTAACACTGTTCCCTCTTTACAGATGCCATTGGGTATTTTCTGTTTTTGAATACAGTTTCCAGAGTCCATGGTATTTTTTTCATATACAATAATGAACCTTAGTTTTAGACTCTACATGCCAATTTCACCAAGTTTTTAAAAGTCTGATGAAACCCAGAACTCCTTAGTTGGGTGATCTGGAGCAAGTCAGATCTGACTACAACTGCACAATCTACAAATGATTTTAAAAAATAAATGAGATTTTAAGGTGCCTTGACCATGATCTCATTCTGATGTTGTTTTTAGTTTTTGTTTTAGTTGTGACTGGCATAGTTTTAAGAAGTCTAACTTTGCTAGGTCCCTATGAAGGTTAGAGATATAGTTTGAACCACCCACCAAAGGGAGTCTCCCCTCTCACCATGTTGTCTTCCAAAGGTCTTGTTTGAGGCACGTTGGCTCATCATCCCTAACAATGGAACCTGAAAGATTTGAAATAAGGTCAGGGAACTGGCTTCAGGATTTAGTCACTTATGGTGACTGAATATAATATGAATGTTATGAATGTTGACCAGTGAGGAAGGAAAGGAGAAACTGCAGCCAGGTTGCAACCCATACAAGTACCAGAAGAAGTTGCCAAATAGCAAAGGTATTATTTTCTATATAATAACTCCAAGGTTCTAAGGACAACTGTACCAATCCTCCTGTAATTACTATTTGAAATTGCATGAACTCAGCACACACTGGGAATGCAATCTGGGCTATCCTAATGGGTATTACTTTGATTTAATTCACCAAGCTATCAGCTGAACTGCACTGAACTCACAACAGTGACTGGACTTCAAAAGGATATCAAAATGTTTTCCAATATGCAACACTTTTCATTCTTTTATTCTCTTTCTCTTTTCTCATTGCTTGTGCAGTTGGCTGTGTCTAGTTTGGTAATGATGTGGAATGAGACGTACATGTTCATCAACTCCTGACAATCCTCTTAAACCAGAAAAGCAAGGCTTTAATCTTTGATACTTGAAACCTTAACCCCACTCGCAAACGTGACTTTATCTTGGACAACTGAAATCTTTAACTTTTCTTTCCAGATTCCTAAATTCTATAGACAAATTGGTATTTGTGATATTTTTATGCCTTGTTGCTAGTGTGCTTATTTATACCATATTTATGTGTTTGCTTTCAGCTTGGTGACAACTAAAGAAATAGAAGGCTCTCGATCCCGTGCTCCGGCAATGTCTCCATCTGACTTTTTGGACAAATTGATGGGACGGACATCAGGATATGATGCCAGAATTAGACCCAATTTTAAAGGTACTTGCACTTTGCTCTTGAGAAGTGGATTTGAAAGACACTGGGTGCTGTACCTTATTCTTTCGGTCAGCACCCAGACACTAGGGGGGCCGGAAGCTGGAGATTCTGGTATTGAGAGACTGTAAGTGACTCTTGACAGACTCCTGAATCATTAAAGATGATGGATAGGCTTGTGCTGGGGTGGGTAGAGTGTTAGATAGGTGGCCAACCAGCACTGAAAGATTGGCAGCCACATTCTTGTGCTTAAAATGCTAAATGAAGAGAAAACAATCAGCCTAGAAACAGAAGTTAAACTTGCATGATTATGATTTCCTATGTAAATGTGTTTAAAAATGCTTCATAGAGGGAGACCTCTCATAGAGATACTCAGAAGTTACAATGTGGAAACAGATCTCGCAGTCCTTTCATTCAATATTTATGGGCTTTGAATAACGTTGGCACAGCATGGACTTCATGCTCAGTGTAGTCTGTGAAATGTTTGCGCCGCAGTGTTAAAAGGAAGGGAATTCAAAGAGTTTGAGCCACTTGAAAGTGTAGGAACAGCCAACACAGTTCCACGTCAGGATGATGTGTGACTTGTCAGGGAACTTGCAGATAGTGTGCCTGTTGCCTTTGTCCTTCTAGGTGGTAGAGGACTCTTTTTCTGGGTAGTGGAACCAAGCTGAATTTTCAGTTATCTGCTGGATTAATGCTAGGAACAGTCACTCGGTCATATAAAACTTGAGTATTATTGAGAAGAAAAGGTGCAAAAAATGTGTGAAGGAAGCAGATTTTTTTTTTTGTCTTGCGCTTATCAGAACTGGATCACAAGAATACCAAATCTCAGGGGAACAACAACTTATCCTCATAGAGGATGCTGAATTGTTGCAAACAGACTCTGATCATAGAGGCATTGGCATGGAGAATGCACCAGCAATTTTTCTTTATATTTAAATTTAATGTTTGATTTTAACAGTGCTAAGCATTGGCACGTTACAGTACCAACATTTGTATCTAAAAACAGTTATTACATTGTACAAAGTACCTCAAAAATTCACCTGTATTATTCACTATGACAAAATTACCTAATGCAGGATAGATTTGCAATCTTCCTAATTTTTCTTTTTTGCGTGGTACAACCCTCATCCAACAGACGATGAAAGCTTTGATTATCTATCCAATGATTGTGGATTTACATGTCTTGAGAAATTCTGCAGCAGTCATTGCAGCAGAGTGCAAGCATTGTACTTGTAAAGGATTACATTTCTGGTTCAGTTATACTGAGAATCAGAACTGTAATCGGGTCAGTGTAGTGAACTGCAAAGGATGGATTAGTGCAGCTGTCCCAGTTACACAGTGAGTTCTCGGCAGGACACTCTTAATTCAAGCCCTTGCCCTGACTGTGCAACATATCCAGACTTGAAAGGAGTCATTTATTTCTAACTGTAACAACCTAAAGGAAGCTGCGTGCTTTTACGTGTAAACCTATGCTTGGTTAGGGCACAGATTAACAAAGTATAAGACAAAGGTAGATAGATTATTGATAAACAAAAGCATCAAAGGTTACCTGGCTAGGCTAGGATGTGGATTTGAGGCAACTATCAAGTCATTCATGATCTTATTAAAGGGCAATGCAGGATAGAGGAACCAAATGACCTCCACCTGCTCCTCGTTTATTTCTGTGTGTGCATTTCTCTTGGTGTTTTGCAAATGTATTTTGCAATGTTAGTGGATAAAAGTCTGTTGATTCAAATCTATTTTACTAAGACCACAGAAGGATCTGCTGCATTATCTGATATGTTCATCTGATCTGACATCCTACCTGCCTGTTCACAGCAGATGACACAGTATTCACAAGAAATGACACAGCATTATTTGAAAAAGAGCTAGGGAGCTCTTCCATTACTTGGGTCAACCATTTATTTCACAACTAATAATTTAAAAATTTAAAGTCTAATAATTGTTTTTATTCATTGCTTGTATGATCTTACTGTATACACACTGACTGCTGTGTTTTCCTTTGTAAGAGTGACAACAGCTTAATCGGAATTTCTTGGTTGTGATGCACTTTGGGAAGACATCAACATCTGAAAGGTGCTCTAGAGATGTAGCTTCCATTCTCTTTTGTGTATTATAAGAAGGATGTTATTAAAGTGAAAAAAGTTCAATAAAAGATTCACAAGTGTGTACTGACACTGGAATGTTTGGGTTATAAGGATAGGCTGAGATTTCTTTCTCTGGAGCTAAGGAGGCTGTGGGGTAACCTTATCAAGGTTTGTAAATCATGTGTGGCATAGATAAGATGAATTGTCAAGGTCTTTTCTCCATAATCCAAAGCTAGAGGACATGGGTTTAATGTGAGAAGGGAAAGATTTAAAAGGAACCTGAGGATCTAAATTTTCACACAGACTGTAGTGTGTATGGAACGAGTTGCCAGAGGAAGTGGTAGAGGCGGGTACAATGACAATATCTCAGACATTTGGGCAGGTACATGAATAGGACAGGTTTGGGAGCGATATGGGCCAATTGCTGGCAAATGGGACCAGTTCAGTATTAGAAACCTGGTCAGCATGGATGATTTGGGCTGAAGGGCCTGATTTTGGGCTGTATGACCCTATGAATCTCTGATTGCATTAGGTGGGTAATGTTGGGCTTGTGCAGGCATCTCTACCATACATAGGATCACACAAATTAGGAGCAAGAGCAGGCTTTTCAGCCTCTCAAGCTTGCTCCACCGTTCAATAAGATTGTGGCTAATGGGATTCTAACCCACAATCTATGTTCCTTCCCACCCCTTGCTTAACAAAATTCTATTTGCCTCTTCTGTACCTTCATCCAAGTCATTTATATAAATGGGAAACAGTTGAGGTCACAGCACTGATCCCTGTGGCACACCACTTATTTAGAGCCATAGAGTCATAGAGATGTGCAGCATGGAAACAGACCCTTCGGTCCAACCCGTCCATGCCGACCAGATATCCCAACCCAATCTAGTCCCTCCTGCCAGCACCCGGCCCATATCCCTCCAACACTTCCTATTCATATACTCATCCAGATGTTGCAATTGTGTCAGCCTCCACCACATCCTGTGGCAGCTCATTCCAAACACGTACCACCCTCTGCATGAAGAAGTTGCCCCTTAGGTCTCTTCCATATCTTTCCCCTCTCACTCTAAACCTATGACCTCTAGTTCTGGACTCCCCCACCCCAGGGAAAAGACTGCTTTTTACCCTATCCATGCCCCTCATAATTTTGTAAACCTCTATAAGGTCACCCCTCCACCTCTGACACTCCAGGGAAAACAGCCCCAGGCTATTCAACCTCTCCCACAGCTCAAATCCTCCAATACTGGCAACATCCTTGTAAGTCTTTCTGAGCACTTTCAAGTTTCACAACATCTTTCCGATAGGAAGGAGACCAGAATTACACACTATATTCCAAAAGTAGCCTAACCAATGTCCTGTACAGCTGCGACATGACCTCCCAACTCCTGTACTCAATACTCTGACCAATAAAGGAAAGCAAAAAAAAGGCCTTCTTCACTATCCTATCTATCTATTTCATCTTACTAACCACATTAAGACCCATTTATGCCCACTTTGAGGTTACTGTTAACAAGCCAATCTTCTGTTTATGCCAATAAAACAAACACAGACAAGGCATACTTAAAAGTGGAGCCTTGGGCAGTGTTGTAGAACAGAAAAACCCAGGGGTTTAGATATATCCATCTTTGAAGTTTGTATCATTTATAGTTAGGGTGGTTAGGAAGATGTTTCGCAGACATAGAACATAGAACATAGAAAAATACAGCGCAGTACAGGCCCTTTGGCCCTCGATATTGCGCCGATCCAAGCCCACTAGCCCACTATCCTCCATATGCCTATCCAATGCCCGTTTAAATGCCCATAAAGAGGGGGAGTCCACCACTGCTACTGGCATGGCATTCCATGAACTCACGACTCGCTGAGTAAAGAATCTACCCCTAACATCTGTCCTATACCTACCACCCCTTAATTTAAAGCTATGCCCCTCGTAATAGCTGACTCCATATGTGGAAAAAGGTTCTCATGGTCAACCCTATCTAAACCCCTAATCATCTTGTACACCTCTATCAAGTCACCCCTAAACCATCTTTTCTCCAATGAAAACAGCCCCAAGTGCCTCAGCCTTTCCTCATACGATCTTCCTACCATACCAGGCAACATCCTGGTAAACCTCCTCTGCACTCGTTCCAGTGCCTCCACATCCTTCCTATAGTATGGCGACCAAAACTGCACACAATACTCCAGATGCGGCCGCACCAGAGTCTTATACAACTGCAACATGACCTCAGGGCTCCGGAACTCAATTCCTCTACCAATAAAAGCTAGCACGCAATATGCCTTCATTACCGCACTATTTACCTGGGTGGCAACTTTCAGAGATTTGTGTACATGTTGAGCCTTCGTTGCTCAGACATTTATGTATGGGAGTTGGGACATTATATTGCGGTTATACAGTATATTGGTGACACTTCTGGAGCACTGTGCCCAGTTCTGGTCTCCCTATTATAGGAAGAATATTATTAAGCTGGAGAGAGTTCAGAACAGATTTACCAGGATGGTGCTGAGAATGGACGCTTTGAGTTTTGAGGAGAGGATGGATAGGCTGGGACTTTTTTCACTGGAAAAAAATGAAGAGAAAACCTGGAGGAGGTTGAGGGGTACCTTATAGCTGTTTACAAAATCGTGAGGGGTATAGATAAGGTAAATGGCAGGTGTCCTTTTCCTCAGGTGGAGGATTTCAAGACTGGGGGATTGGTTTTAAGGTGAGAGAAGAGAGATTTTAAAAGGACTTGAGGGGCAACTTTTTTACACAGAGATTGGCTCATGTTTGGAATGAAGTTCCTGAAGTAGTGATGGATGCAGGTACAGTTGCTACATTAAACAACTTTCAGATAGGTACATGAATAAGAAATGTTTGGAGGCTAAGCAAAGGCAAGTGGGACTAGTTTAGTTGTGATAAAGGGGAACTGGGGTATGTAGTGAACTTCAACTTTCAGAAGGCCCTTTACATATTTTCTGATTCGCTTTTATTATTGACTGCTGAAGCTGTTTCAGACAATTCATTCCAGAATACAACAATTTTCCATATAAAACATTTGCTTGTCATGTCAATAGCTTTAATTTTTTTTCTCTTCTCTGGTTACTGATGTTTCAGCCGTCAAAAACAATTTTTTTTTTTGGTACTTCACCATCTCAATGTCTTTTGTTACTTTGAACAACTCTATGAAGTTTCTTCCCTCAGAAAAACAATGTCTCTCCGCATAACTGATGTCCCATGTCCCTGGTTTAATAGTTCTCCTCTTCCAATGTCTTGGGGTCCTAAAATATTAGACAACAAGACGTCAGAGTAGAATTAGGCCATTCAGCCTATTGAATCTGCTCCACCATTCGATCAGTGCCGATATGTTCCTCAATCCCATTCTCCAGCCTTCTCCCATTGATCCCCTCACGAATCAAGAAACGATCTATCTCTGTCTTAAATAAACTCCAACTACACCCAAAGTTGGACACTGAAGTTTGGCCAATGTTTTTAAAAGGTTTAGCATAGCTTCCTTGTTTTTGTACCTGTGCCTCTATAAAACCAGGGCTCTCAATATTTTATGCAGACTTTCCTCTCCACATTGAAATTCAGTGCCAAGTACCCAATGTCTGAGACACTTTATTATCCATATTCAAATGAATAAATGAACAAATATTTATTTGAATAAATGTATATTCAAATGAACAAATTCTCAGTTTTAATCTATTATTTTTCATGAGTTGATTGTATTGTTATGAGTCCCATACTGCAATTAATAATTAAGGAAGTTACAGTATGAAATGAGCTTAATTTGTTTATTTTGTGCTTCTCAATTCAAGAGAATAATGCATGTGTCATTAAAACATGAATCTTTCATTGAGAAGTAGTCGAGCCCAAACAAAGCAATGTCTTCTGTTCCTGTGAATGCAAAAGGAAGCATGAAATTACATCAAGATAGGAATTTGCCAAAAAATTAGATTAAAACCAAAAAGTATTTGTGTAACGTTATATCAGAACAAATAAGGAACACAGTATCATAACATTTGACAGATTCATGACATTAAACTTGTTAAGAGGTGTATCTATATCTCCTGATAGATCCAAATTATGTCTGAACTAAGTCAAGGTTACAAGGGAGACAGCCAAACAGACAATCATATAAGCATAATATTGACCAACTCCTCCCAGAGACTGATATACAGTCTCTGGGTGGAGCTGGTCAGTATTATGTTTGTCTGATTGTCTGTTTGGCTGTCTCCCTTGTAACATCAGAGCTACGCAAAGACTTCATATTAACCCTTTCAGGCCAATTGAAGCATGTGTATGGGATGATAGTCATGGACTCTGTCAGATTTCTCGAATGGTGTTGCTGCACTCATCCGAGCAAGCAGAGAATATTCTACCACACTGCTGAGCCATACCTTGAAAGAGGGAGGACAGACTTTGGGGAGTAGGTAGTAAACTCAGAATACCCAACCTTTGACCTGCTGTTTTAGTCAAAGTGTTGATGTAGTTAGTCCACTTATGTTTCAGGCCAGTCACAATGATATTGAGATATTTGACGATGGTCAGCCTGTTGAATGTCAAGGGAGCCTCTCTCTTGTTGAAGATGGTCATTGCTTGCTAGTTCTGTGGTACAAAACCCACTGCTCAATCCAATATCAGTGTTGTCCGGGCCTTGCAGTATTAGGGCTTGAGCTGCTTCAGTATCTGAAGATTGTCATTTTGAACACTGTACAGTCACCATTGAGAATCTTTAACTTCAGTGTTATGATGTTTAGGCAATCACTGAAGGAGAAACTGAAGAAACTTGAGGAGTTCCTGCAATGATGCCCTAATGGAGATACATGTAAATTGCAGGCATACAAATAAATAAAGAAGCAGCCCACTATGCATTATTCGGTTTGATCATGACTGATTTTCAACAACCATAGCCATCTTCCTTTGTGTTAGGAATTACTTCAACCAGAGGAGAGATTTCCTCCTAATTTTCATTGATTCCATCTTGCTTGATGATGTTATACCCAATCAAACGCTGCATCCGTGTTGAGGTCAGTCACTGTCACCTTAATGCTGATATTCAACCTCTTTGTCTATGTTTGGACCAAGGCTATAAGATTGCATCTAAGTGCTTCTAGGGGAATCTAGTATAAAATAACTTTGAAAATATGTAGTCTATCACAAGTTACTTGGTGAAAGTAATGAGAAATTGAGTTGCACAAACCAGGAAAAGCTCAAATTTTACCATGGCAGCAACTGGACTGTTGCTTTTCCATCGGTAGTATGCAGAAGATAAGATGACAGTGCACAGTAGATTATCCTACAGACCAGAACTGATGTCAACTCAGTGCATCCTCACCATCCTGGTTCAACCCTTCTGCAAAGCATGATTGGTGGTAGGGTGATTCAAAAGGTTTGGAGGCTGCGGGATAAATTTCTTTCATTGAGTTATAGAATCATACAATATACAGGAGACCCTTTAGTCCATCTAGTCTGTACCACCATAAATATACTACTACTTTCACTAGCCTTGCTTCTCTGTTAGGCCCATGGCCTTGAATGTTATGACACTTCAAGTGGCACATCCAAGTACTTTTTAAAGGTTATCACATTTCTGGCCTCATCTATCTTCCCAGGCAGTGCGTTCCAGACCTGCACCATCATCTGGGTGAAAATAAAATCCTCAAATGCCCTGTAAACCTCTGACTTTCACTTTAACATTATTGACCCTTCAACTAAGAGGAAGAATTGCTTTCTATTCTCCCTGTCCATGTTCCTCATAATCTTAGACACTTCTGTTAGGTTTCCTCTCAGCATTCTCTGCTGTAAAATAAACAACCCAGGTTTATCCAGCCTTCCTTCATAGCTGAAATCCCCCATCCCAGACAACATCCCCTTTAATTTCCCTTGCAGTCCCCGCAGTGCAATCACATCCTTCCTGAACTGCAGACAATATTCCAATTTGCAGCTGAATCAAAGCTCTGGGCAACATGACTTCCCTGCTCTGATAATCTATGTTACGACTGATAGAGACAAGCACCCTGTACGCCTTCTTAATTAATCTATCAACCTTCAGGGATTTGGAGACCAACATCCCAAGATTGCACTGTTCCGCTGCCCTCAGCGGCAATGAGTTCCACAGATTAATCCACTCTCTGACTGAAGAAATTCCTTTTCAATTCTCAAGGGACATCCTTCCCTCTGAGATGGTGTCCTCGGGTCCTAGTCTCACCTACTAGTGGAAACATCTTCTCCACCTCCACCATATGCAGGTCTCTCAGTATTCTGTAAGTTTTAATCAGATCCTCCCCCCATTCTTCTAAACTCCATCGAGTACAGACCCAGAGTCCTCGGCTGCTCCTCATATGGCGAGCGCCTTGATAATCAAGAATCTATCTCCAAGGTCAAAGTGAGGACTGCAGGTGCTGGAGATCAGAGTCGAGAGTGTGGCGCTGGAAAAGCACAGCAGGTTAAGGGCTCTTGCCCGAAACGTTCGATTCTCCTGCTCCTCACGTGCTGCCTGCTTTAACTCTTGACAGAAATCTAACTATGTCTGCCTTAAAACTATTTAGAAATTTTACATCCATTGCCATTTGGGGAAACAAATTCCAAAGACTTAAAACCAATTGGGAGAATTTAAATTCCCCATCTCTTTTTTAAATGGGTACCCGCTTATTTTTAAACTCTGACTCTCTATTCTAGATTCTCCCACTACATCATCCTTTCTGCATCTATCCGGTCATGTCCCCTTGGGGTCCTCCTATATGTTTCAAATAAGAAGCAAATTGATTGAAACATATAAGATCCAGAGAGGTCATGACAGAGTTCACATGAAAGGCTGTTTTTGCTTTTGGAAGAACATAAATTAGGAGTTGCTGTTTCAAAATAAGGAGTTGCCCATTTAAAGCAGAGTCAAAGAAACATTTTGTTCTCCCAGAAGTTTTTTGAAACTTTGAAACTCTCTGCTGCAAAATAAGCAATTGAATAATTGAATAATTTTTAAGCGGAGATAGATAAATTCTTGATATGTAATGGGATGCAAGGTGCTTGGGGGTTGGTGGGAATGTGGAGTAATCAGATTAGCCACGATCCTAGTAACTGACAAAGCAATCTTGAGGGTCCAAGTTGCGTACTCATGATCCGAATTGATACGTTCATATGTGAAGAAACAAAAGGTGAATCAAGGTAAAGTGGGAACCATTAGCAGCAACTGCTATCCAAAAATATTAGAGCGAGAACTATGACCTTAATTTGTTGATCTCAATAGTGACACTGTGAAGAAACAAGAGGTTCTGTTCCTCAAGATTCAACAGAAATTCATTAGAATAAAAATTCCCTGGAATGAGGACATTGGAATATTGTGTTCAATTCTGGTCTCCTTGCTATCAGAAAGGTGTTGTGAAACTTGAAAGAGTGCAGAAAAGATTTACAAGGATGTTGCCAGGTTTGGAGGGTTTGAGCTATAGGGAGAGGCTCAGAGAGTAGTAAGGGTGTAGAATGCTTTGCCTGTAACGGTAGTAGATTCACCAAGTTTAAGTGCATTTAAGTCGTCATTGGACAGGCAAATGGACGTACATGGAATAGTGTAGGTTCAGATTAGTATGACAGGGGGGGACAACATCGAGGGTCAAAGGGCCTGCACTGTGCTGTTATGTTCTATGTCTATGTAAATAGGCTGGAGCTGTTTTCTCTGAAACGTCAGAGGTTGAAGGGTGACTTTAGAGGTTTATACAGTCATGAGGGGCATGGATAGGGTGAGTAGCCATCATCTTTTCCTTGGACTTTGGGGAAATCCAAAGCTAGATGGCATAGGTTTAAAGTGAGATCTTGGGACTACTTTTTCATGCAGAGGGTGGTGCATGTATTGAATGAGCTGCCAGAGGAAGTGGAGGCTAGTGCAATTGCAACATTTAAAAGGCATCTGGATGGGTATATGAACAGGAAGGGTTTGGAGGGATATGGGCCGGGTGCTGGCAAATGGGATTAGATTGATTTCAGATATCTAGTCAGCATGGATGGGTTTGACCAAAGGGTCTGTTTCCGTGCTGTACAGCTCTATGATTCTATGAATATTCCAGGAGTCTGAGGACAGAGTGGAGAATTGAAATAGCTAGTGATTAGCACTTGTGGGTCATAAATGCAGAATCAGCGAGGATATCCTGTAAAATAATTACCCAATATGCATTTGCTCTTCTCTATATTGAGGAGACACCACAACGGATAGCAAATGCTGTTTACCTGTGCGGAGATTTCTTTTCCAAAATCAAAATTAAGGTCGTCTTATGTGTTACTTATCCAGCGTAACATCTTCTGACAGGAAAACATTATGCCAGATGGCAAGCACAGAAGTGAAAGGATTAGAAGTGATCTTGTTCGCATGTATGGTAATCCCTTCATGTCTGTGGGAGTGGAGAACAGGAACAAAGTCAAAAATCTAAAATGATGAAAATGAGAGACAAAATATAGGTTAAAGGAAGCAGTAGACTGACATGAGTCAATACATTTATAATCATAGCACTTTTTTTGTGCACATGTTACTTCTCCATTATGATGAGCATAAATATTCTGTGTTTTAACTGTACTGCTTGAAGTACATTCTATTTGAATGATGTACTGATCATACCTAAGCTTTGAAATACAATGAATGTGATCATAGAATCCCTACAGCATGGAAGCAGGCCATTCAGTCTATCTAGTCTACACTGACCCTCCACACAGATTCACTCTTCCCCCCCACCCCAACTCCCCGCGCAACCCTATACCTGTTACCCCTCACTTCCCATGGCTAACCCACCTCGCCTGCATATCCTGATCACTATGGGCAATTTAGCATGACCAACCCGCCCTAACCTGCGCATCTTTTAACTGTGGGAGGAAACTGGAGCACCCAGAGAAAACCCATGCAGACATGAGGAGAATGTGCAAACTCCACACAGATTGTGAGGCAGCAGTGCAAACGACTGAGCCACCATTCATTGTCCAGTGAATACCAAAGGGCAAACCACAGAAGATTCAATTTCATCAAGTCTCAACTGCTGCCCAGGTTCCATACTGAATATCTGAATAAAAGAATTATTTTGAAGATACCAAACAATATTGCTCAAGAAAGAAACATACTTTCAAAGCTTTTCATCTTCCACTCATCAGGTTACCGAGTCTAAAAGGGAAACACAATTTATAGTGCATGGGAAGAGGATACTGGCTGTATCAAATAGCGTGTCCTTTCATTTTTTTCACAACAGTCAGGTTACTGTCCCTAAGCAACCAGCCAGTGCTTATAAAACTCAGAGAATTGTATCCAACATTAGATTTAAATCTGTAAATGGGTTCTACTTACTAAACAATCCTGACTATGCTGAGAATTACATGATCAACCAATTTAAGATTATCTATCAATCATACCTATGTGGCTCACTTATGTTTGCGAGAGACCAAACATATTCATACTCAGGACCTTGTAATTTGCAAAGAGACAGGACATGTCCACCATTGTTTCAGCTCAACAAAGATCAGAAGCCCACATTTAGTGAGGGTTGCTTGTTGTTGCAGAAGTGTCAGAAATGAAATTAGTTGTGGTGAAACATACTGTGATACCCTGTATTGCCACAGGCCTATGCACAAATTGCCATGAATAAAATTTTGCCAACTTTTTTCCAAAGGCCATGGGCTGAATTTTCAATGTTTTGGGCATCACTGCAGCAGCTGGCACTTATTGTCTGACCCGACTGGTCTAGACTCCTCACTCAGCCAGATCCAGTTCACAGCCTTACGTAAAATACATGAATACCTTTTTCTCGATGCCAGTTTTAAGTTTCATACCAAACATGGCATTTCCAATAGTGCAGCGCTCCTTCAATACTGCATAGAAGTATCAGAATGAGGTCTTCAATGGGGTGATGGTGGAGTAGTGATAACTGCAACTGGACTAGTAATCTTGAAGCCTGGGCAAATGTTGTGGTGATATGAGTTCACAAGTTAGCTTGTGGAACTCAGTTCATGAAACAAATCTAGAATTAAAAGCTACTTTCAAAATGTTGATTATGATTTGATGTGAAAGTCCCATCTTGTTCAGTAGAGTCGTAGAGATGTACAGCAGGGAAACAGACCCTTCGGTCCAACCCGTCCATGCCAACCAGATATCCCAACCCAATCTAGTCCCACCTGCCAGCACCCAGCCCATATCCCTCCAAACCCTTCCTATTCATATACCCATCCAGATGCCTCTTAAATGTTGAAATTGTACCAGCCTCCACCATTTTCTCTGGCAGCTCATTCCATAATGTACCCATCCTCTGTGTGAAACAAATTGCCCCTTAGGTCTCTTTTCTATCTTTCCCCTCTCACCCTAAACCCTCTAGTTCTGGACTCCTCCACCCCAGGGAAAAGATTTTGTCTATTTATCCTATCCATGCCCCTCATGATTTTATAAACCTCTATAAGGTCACCCCTCAGCCTCTGACGCTCCAGGGCATACAGCCCTAGCCTATTCAACCTCTCCCTATAGCTCAAATCCTCCAACCCAAATCTGCCATCCTTATCTGCTCTGGTCTACAAATAGTTCAAGACACAGTGTAGTGTGGTTGATTCTTAAAAGGCCTCTTCAATGGCTGAGCAAGCCATTCCATTCAAGGCTAATTGGCTATGGATAGTAAAAACTGACCTGATCAGTGATGCCCACATTCAATAAATAATGTCCCTGAATGGGTCTTCAAACCACAAAATTTTGTTTCTTTTTTTTAAACTGAATTTTAATTTCTAAATCAGCTGGACATAAACTTATGCAGTGTTAACTGCTAACCCTGGAGCAAAATGTATTTTTTCCAGTCAATTTGTAATGCCTAAATATCTTTCATTGTGGGCGGCACGGTGGCACAGTGGTTAGCGCTGCTGCCTCACAGCGCCAGAGACCCGGGTTCAATTCCTGACTCAGGTGACTGACTGTGTGGAGTTTGCACATTCTCCCCGTGTCTGCGTGGGTTTCCTCCGGGTGCTCCGGTTTCCTCCCACAGTCACAAAGATGTGCGGGTCAGGTGAATTGGCCATGCTAAATTGCCCGTAGTGTTAGGTTAAAAGGGGTAAATGTAGGGGTATGGGTGGGTTACGCTTCGGCGGGTCGGTGTGGACTTGTTGGGCCGAAGGGCCTGTTTCCACACTGTAAGTAATCTAATCTAATCTAATTAACATGCTTACATCGAGTTGCTTGTTAGGATTCACAGAGAGAGTTATAGATTCATAGATTTATAGAGTGCAGAAAAGGCCCTTCAGCCCATCGAGTCTGCACCTACATAACTACCACTAAAACAACACTAATCCTAATTTCCTGCAGTTGTCCAATAACCTTGAATGTTGTGATATTTGAAGTGCTCAGACAAATACTTTTTAAAGATTGTGAGATTTCCTGACTCCATGACCTTCCTAGGGAGTGCTTTCCTGATTCCCACCACCAACAGAGTGCAAAAGGCTTTTTACCAAATCCCCTCTGAATCTCCTGCCCCCTTACCCTAAACCATGCCCCTTCATGATTGCCCCTTCAACCAAGGGGAACAGCTGCTCTCTATTCACCCTGTCCATACCCCTCATAACCTTATACACCTCATCATGTTCCCCCTCAGGTCTCTCTGCTCTAAAGAAAACAATCCAAGCCGATGTAGTCTCTCTTTATAGCTCAATTTCTCCATTCTAGGTATCATCCTGGTGAACCTCCTGTGTACCCCATGCAGTGCTTTCACATCCTTGCTGTAGTGTGGTGACCAGAACTACTCACAGTACTGCAGCTGTGGCCTAACCAACACTGTGTACAACTCCAACATTGCCTTCTTGTTCTTATACTCTATGCCATAACTGATGAAAGCAAATGTCCCATTTGTTGCCTTAATTATACAATTCATGTGTTCTTTTGACTTCAGGGATCTGTGAATAATTACCTCAAGATCCCTCTGTTTCTCTGAGATAGCTGGTGAATTCACATTCATTAAATGCTTCCTTCTTTCATCTTTCAAAGTGCATCACCTCTCACTCATCAGGGTTAAGTACTATCTGCCACTGTTCTGCCATCTGACCAACCCATCTGTATCCCCCTGTAACCTACAACCATTTTCTTCACTATTACCCACTCCACCAATCTTGGTGTCATCTGCAAACTTGCTTAAGAGTCCCCCCATATTATCATCTAAAATATTTATGTATATAACAAACAATAATGGTGCCAATACTGATCCTTGTGGTACGCAAACTAGACACCAGCCTTCAGTCACTCAAACAACTTTTTACCTCTACACTTTTGTTCTATTACTCAGCCAGTTTCTGATCCATTTTACCAGGTTTCCCTGAATTCCCTGTGTTTTATCCCTCTCAATCAGTATTCTATATGGGTCCTTGTCAAAGCCTTTGTTAAATCCATATTAACTACATCAACTTCCCTCATCCAGACACTTGATTGCATTTCCAAAAGATTCTAACTAATTTGTTGAACTTGACCTCCCTCTGACAAAGCCATGCTGTCTATCCATAATTAACCCATGCCTTTCCAAATGAATATTAATTCACTCCTTCAGAATTTTCCCTAGTAGTTTCCCTACCGTTGATGTGAGAGTCTGGTCTGTAATTTCCTGATTCTTCTCGAACAACCTTCTTAAAAAGTTGAACCACCTAAGCCGTCCTCTGGCACTTCCCCATGGCCAAAGAGGAATTCAACATTCCTGTCAGATGCCCTGCAATTTCCTGCCTCACCTCCCACAGCATTCTGAGATGCAGTTCATCCGGGTCAGGGGATTTGTCAGTTTTCAAGCCTGACAGAGCCCTCCAATACCTGTCCACTTCCCATGTCAAACTGTGTAAGTTCCTCACTGTCCCTTTTTCTGAATTCCATACCTCTGTTCTCCTTTTTCAGAGTGAAGTCCGAAGAAGAGTATTCATTTAACACCCTTTCAATAAACTGTGGCTTCGCACATGGGTTGCCCCTTGATCCAATTGGTTAGAGACAAAAAAAATGGAATCCAAGTAAACAGGCAGGAGTCTGGAAGAACACAGCAAGCCAGGCAGCATCAGGATGTGGAGAAGTTGACGTTTTGTATGTAGCTCTTCTTCAGGACTGGGGTTGGGTGGAGGGGGAGCAGCAAATGGTGGTGAAGTGGGGATAGGTGATGACAGGCATAGGGTATGACCTGGTTGGTGGCTGGAAGGAGTGCAAGAGAGAGGGAGGGGCTGGAAAGGCAGTTGAGAAAGGAATGGAGGTTATTTGAAATGGAGAACTTAATGTCGAGTCCTCTGGGCTGTACGCTGCCCAGGCAGAAGGTGAGGTATTGTTCCTCCAATTTGTGGTTTAGTTCATTGTGGCAATGGAGATGGCCAAGGGTGGTCATTGTCAGAAAGGGAGTGGAAGGGAAATTAAAATGAGCGGTGACTGGGAGGTCAGGTCGGCCCTTGCAGGCCAGGCTGAGATGCTCAGTGAACCGTTCCCTAAGTTTACATTCAGTCTCTCCGATGTAGAGAGGACCACGTCGGGAGCACCTGATGCAGTAAACTAGGTTGGAAGAGAGGCAGGTGAACCTCTGTCTCACCTGGAAGGACTGTTTGGGGCCCTGAATGGACGTGAAGGCGTGGTGTACCAACAGGTTTTGCATCTTTTCTGTTTGGAGAGGAAGGTATCTGGGGGTTCGAGGGTTGGGGGGTGGTGTTTGGTGGGGAGAGTGGCACAAACCAAGGACTGTCAAAGGGAATGGTTCTTACGGAAGGCAGAGAGGGGTGGGAAGGGGAAGATGTTCTTGGTGGTGGGGTCTAGTTGGAGTTGGCAGAAGTGTTTAAGGATGATACGTTAGATGCGGAGACTGGTGGGGTGTTAGGTGAGGACAAGGGGTCTCTGACTTTATTGCGTTGGGAGGATGGTTTAGAGCAGTGGAATGGGGAATGGAGGTGGTGTGGTGGAGGGCTGTCTGGATGACAGAGGAAGGAAAAGCACGTTGCTCAAAATAGGTGGACATCTGGGATGCTTGGGAGTGGAATGTCTCCTCATCCGAGCAGATGCGGCGGTGGCGGAGGTAGTGGGAAAATGGGATGGAGTTCTTGCAGGATACTGGGTGGGAGGAGGTGTAGTCCAGGTAGTTATGGGAGTCTGTGGGTTTGTAGTAAACATCCGTCTGGAGACTGTCACCAGTGATTATGTGGTCTTCTCGGAGAGACCAAACGTAAACTTAGAGAATGAGTCACTGAGCATCTCAGCCAGGCTCGCAGGGGCCGACCTGACCTCCCGTCACTGCCCATTCTAATTTCCCTTCCCACTCCCTTTCCAACATAACCATCTTGACCTCCCATTGCCACAATGAACCAAACCACAAATTTTATGAACAACACCTCATCTTCTGCCTGGGCAGCCTACAGCCCAGAGGACTCAACATTGAGTTCTCCAATTTCAAATAACCTCCTTTCTCCCCAAAACGTTGACTTCACCTCCTGATACTGCCTGGCTTGCTGTGTTCTTCCAGCCTGTTACCTTGGTCCAATTGGGCCTTACGTTTTCCCGATTAACCTCTTCCTTTAATGTATTTATAAAATATGTTAGGATTCTCTCTAATCCTGTTCACAAGTCCTTTTTCATCTCCACTTTTTGCTCTTCTAATAGCTTTCTTAAGTTCCCCCCACACTTCCTATATTCCTCTAAGACCATGCTGAATTGATCCCTTTCGGCCTCCTAACAGCTTTTCTCTTCTCTGTCATCTGTTCCTGAATTGTCCTAGACATCCAGGATTCTCTGAACTTACTAATGCTACACTTCCCTCTAAAGGGTGCAAGTTGTACCTGTACTCTCCCCAGCTCCTTTTCGAATGCCTCCTCCCCCCCACCCCCCTCCCATTGCTCTGCTGTAGGCTTACTTACAAAGAGCTGTTCGTAATCTACTGTGGCTAGATTGTAATCAAATCTGCCTTCCCCAAATCAAAACCGTCTTTTGCAGGCCATCTCTTTACTTGTCCAGAAGAAATTTGAACCATACTGTATTGTGGTCACTTTAGCTAAAATGTTCCCCAATGTCACATCAAACACTTGTGTGGCTTTTTTCCCCAGAACCAGATGCAGTACTGTGCTGTCCCTTGTTGGACCTCCTATATATTGGTACAAAAACACTTCCTCAGAGACATTTCAAGAAATCAGCCCCCCTCCAAACCCTTAACACAATGACTATACCAATTTATGTGGGGAAAGTTGATATCCCCTAGTATAATTACTCGATTATTCATTTTACACACCGTCTGAGACATATATTTCTGAATTAATTGCAGTTTCCGTATAAAGGGTTCTGAATTATCTTCGAGGAGAAAGTGAGGTCTGCAGATGCTGGAGATCAGAGCTGAAAATGTGTTGCTGGAAAAGCGCAGCAGGTCAGGCAGCATCCAGGGAACAGGAGAATCGACGTTTCGGGCATAAGCCCTTCTTCAGTTTCCTGAAGAAGGGCTTACGCCCGAAACGTCGATTCTCCTGTTCCCTGGATGCTGCCTGACCTGCTGCACTTTTCCAGCAACACATTTTCAGCACTGAATTATCTTCACCTTTTATTTGGCATTTCTCAATGATCATAGAGGCTTGCTCAGGTTTGATCAGAGTGCAGTTAACATTTGAAGGAAATGCTAGTGTAGGTTTTCGGATGAAAAGATTAAGTTCAAGAATGCATTTTCTCACACTATGGCAGAGGCAAGCTCAACTGGACAAAGTTAAAAATCACACACCACCAGGTTATACTCCAACAGGTTTATTTGGAAGTACGAGTTTTCAGAGCACTGCTCCTTCATCAGATAACTACTGGACCTATTTTGAAGAAGGGGAGGGGAATTTTCCCCTATGTCCTCATCAATATTGGTCCCTGAGTCAGCATCACAAAATAAATTATCGCTTTGCTATTTGTGATCCCTTGTGCGCAAACTGCCTGCCTCATTTTGCATCTCATAATTGTTCCACCAGTTACCTGACAAAGGAGCAGTGCTCTGAAAGCTCGTACTTCCAAATAAACTTGTTGGACTATAACCTGGTGGTGTGTGATTTTTAACTTTATCCACCCCGGTCCAACACTGGCACCTTCACATCAAAGCTCGACTGGGGCATGCAAGAGCAAATTCTGTAAAGATAGAGTGTGCACTGCTACAGAGAAAAGGCAAGTGAATCACTCTAGGTGCAGTATTCATTGACAGAATCAGCACAGTGCACTAGAATATTCTGTGAAAGTAAGAAATCAGTCAGTAACTATTTATGGACTAATTTCTGGGAATACTGGAGAAACTCAGCGAGTCTGCATAGCACCTCTTGATCTCTGGATAGTAACAGAGCTAATGTTTCAAATCTCATATGACTTTTTTTCAGAGCTCAGAGTTCTGGGCAGCACAGTGGCACAGTGGTTAGCACTGCTGCCTCACAGCACTAGAGACCTAGGTTCAATTCCCACCTCAGGCAACTGTCTGTGTGGAGTTTGCACATTCTCCCTGTGTCTGTGTGGGTTTCCTCCCACAGTCCAAAAATGTGCAGGTTAGGTGAATTGGCCATGCTAAATTGCCCGTAGTGTTAGGTGAAGGGGTAAATGTAGGGGAATGGGTTGCTCTTCGGAGGGTCGGTGTGGACTTGTTGGGCCAAAGGGCCTGTTTCCACATTGTAAATAATCTAATCTATATTAGTGCCAGTTGCTTGACCTGCTATTGACGCTGAAAGATTTGCATGTAGAGTTCATGAGATAGCTGGCCAAAAAGCCCAAAGGCTAATTTCCCTGAAGGTTGTGGAGTTCTAGGCCAACCATTATCTCTTTGAGAAATTCCTCACAGTAAGCCAAGTTGTCAAGTTTACCTGACTGTCAGGATGCTTGGGAAATCCTGAGGCTCATGGCCACAACTTCAGGAATGGATAGGTTTTGGTTTTAGAGATACAGTTAGGAGGTTCATAGGTTGGGGATATCAGGGATTAAGGAAGAATTGAAGATCTTGTGATGACATTGGGATTGTTGATTTTATGGAGAAGATTGATTGTAATTAGGGAATTGGTCATGGGGTGATTCGGGTAGGCAGAATCAAAGACTCAAGAGTTACTGTTTGCAGAGTCTTCAGGAAGATTAAGCGATCACGCGATTTGTGAATCAGGAAAGAAATAGCAGATCGGGAGAGAATTGCAGATCACAGTGAAGGTTGAGAGTTGGACTTAAAATCAAACGGGAATGGGTGATCGCTGAGGTTTAGTAAGGAGGTGTGAAATCTGGGAAAAACAGTCAATATGTGTTCAGAAATATAAATCTGATAAAAATAGAAGCATGCAGCATCTTTACATGCAATAGCCTCCTCAGAGCAGAATTATCATCACATCTGATTGTGCAGCCATCAGAAAAATGTGAATATGCATCAGGGAAGGTTGGGTTCCTGCTTCAGGTCTGTAATATTTTCAAGAAGATTCTGAAGGAGATTGACAAAGTAGACAGAGAAAAGATGTTTCCCCTTGTGGGCCAATCTAGAATGAGAGGTCATAGTTTTGGGATGGGTGGCGACAGATTTGAAATGGGCATGAGGGGGAATGACATCTCTGAAAAGGTTGTGAACCTGTGGAACTCACTGCTCCAGAGTCCAGTAGGCAATGAATAAATTTATACTGAGTAGGGGAGGTGATGGCCTAGTGGTATTATTGCTGCATTGTTAACCCACAGACCCTGATAATGTTTAAGGAATCTGGGTTCAAATCCTACCACACCAGATGACAGAGTTCAAATTAAAATTCACTAATAGCAAAAGGAAAATCTGGAATTAAGAGTCTAATGGTGACCATGAATCCAATGTTGATTGTCAGGGAAAGCCCACCTGGTTCATTAATGTCCTTTTGGGGAAGGAAACTGTCATCCTTACCTGGTCTGGTCTTCATGTGACTCCAGACCCACAGTAATGTGGTTGGCTCTTAACTGCCCCCTGGGAAATGAGGAATTGGCAATAAATGCTGGCCTAGTAGGAAGCCTTCATCCTGTGAATGAATTTTAAAACAAGGTAGGAAAATTGAGATGACCATATTAAGTGGAAAAGCAGGATCATGGGGCTGAACTGCCCACTCGCACTCCTTGTTTCTTATGGTTCCCATCTGAGACAAACGTAATTAATTCAGGGAGTGGTCAGATAAAAGTCCCCATCTTGAGTCTATCATGAGAAACATGAATGGAAATCTCTTTCTTCTTGCTCCCATTGAGATAACCTTTCCAAACATCACCAAACAAGATTTTGCTTCAGGTTAGTATCGATGGTCAAATTTTAGTCTTGACATTTTCCGCTGATGTTGAGTCACAATATTGAGGGACACACATTGTTCTGGGGCTATTCTTAGCATCGCACTGAAAATTTGCTGGAAGTCAATTTTGGATTTGATTGTGCAAATGTGTTTATAATTGTTCCATGGAATTCACTTGTAGGTCACCTAGAATGCAAACAAAGTAACGTGTAACAAGCCAGTTTCAGAATCCAATATTATCTTGCAGCTGATGGCAGTCCAATGTCCCATTTACCTAAAATGACTTAAAAGTTCATTAAATTGATGCAAAGCACAGAATGTATTTCATGGCTAGATCATGACAGTGCCTCAGAAACCGCCATGAAATTGACCTTCCAAGGAATGTTTGGTTTGAGCAATCTTATAAACTGTGCTCATAGATGTTAGCTTTGGTGTTGTGGTAGTAATCCTGCCTCAGAGATTCGAATCCCACTGCAGACGCTTGAGCAGAGAATTAAGATGCTCAGCTGAGTGGTACTGCACTATCGGTGGTGTCAGCTTCTGAATGAGGAAATTAAGCAGAGACCTAATCTTGCCAACCAGGTGAATGTAAAAAAATGATCCTGTCATGATTTGAGGAAAAAGAGTAGAATGCTTTCAGTATTCTTTGTCAATACTTAAGCACCAGCTAGAATCACCAAAACAAATGAGTGTGCCGTTGAGCTCACTGCACACTTGGCATCATGCTTGCAGTATTTTTCTGGTTTATAGCACTGAGTGCAGAATGCAGAGCTATTCAATTGACTCTGAGGTATGGGATGTCCTGGGGTTGTGAGAATTTACATGTGTTGTATCCCCTACAAGGCCCAGGAATGGACCAGAAATTAATCACCATGTGTGGTTTGTTGATTATGAGATTCCTTGATAACAGGAAATGGCATGGAGCTCATCACCTAAGCCCTTTATAAAGCAGAGCCAGGGAGCTCTCTTGTGGTGCAATGGAAGTGTCCCTGCCTCTGTACCAGGAGGTTCAAGCCCCACCTTCTTCAGAGGTGTGCAATAACATCTCTGAACAGAGTTAAAAGTCACACAATACCAGGTTATAGTCCAACAGTTTAATTGGAAGCACTAGCTGGTGTTGTGTGATTTTAACTTTGTACACCCCAGTCTAACACCAGCATCTCCAAATCATTTCTGAGCAGGTTGATTATAATAGTAGGTTAAATTTTTAAAGAACTGATGCAGGTGGTTTGTATTTCTCCACTGAGGAGCCTGCCATACAAGCCTTTGCTTGTAAATGTTCAATTGGCTGCACAGATATTTCCATTCGTGGTGGTTACTGGTTAAAAAAAAGAAAAACATCATGGTGATTTTGGTGGTAGGAAGACCACTCAGTTCTGCATGATAACTCTTCTGGGTAGAGAGAAAAAAAGATAAGGCAGACTGAGGAATGGGTCCGCAGTACTGTTTGTCCCAAGCTGGGACTAGATTATGTACACCACAAGTGGTGGCTTTACATGTTCTTTAATTCTGGATTGCAGTGTAGACAGTACGTAATAAACAGCAAGCTCTGCACCTAATGAAGTCATTCGTCTTCATGTTGCACTTTCTGCCTCTGGGTTATAAGGTTCAAGACCCACATCAGAACACTGCAAGCTCCCTGTATTGCCTGAGGTGGTGTCCTTCAGACAAGATCTAAAGCTGAAGTATTGTCTGCTTGTTTAAGTGAATGTGGAAAGTTGCAATGCAGAGACAGTCAAATCAGTGCTCTGGAAGAGTGAGACCAAGTGCATTGGAGCAGTTTTGCATCTAAAGTCATATTGTACTTAGTGACTGCCCTCAGGATATTGAATGTCATTTAGACCAAATGAAAATTCAGTTAATGGCATTTGGAAATGTCCAGACTCTCTCCTTAGTTGAAAAAACAACTATGAGTGTACAAAAATAATTGATCAGAAAATATCCATCAGCATAACCCACCCATCATGCCTAACACTCCATGGTTAAATATCCTTCTCTTCTGTTCCTTGCAAAGAAACCTGGGCCCAAAAGGGCAGAAAATGCCCTGGAGAAATTGCTTGTGTTTCTGTCAATCAAAACCAGTTCAGTAACCACTTGTTATCTGAATATCGACTTACCTTGTATGTGCTACATTCTTTGCCCAGTCTCCTTTCAGAACAGAAAGAGGCTCAGTCCTTGTATGTGGTCTCATTACCACTTATAAACTGGGTTATTCTTAACAACCGCCACTGAGGAGCCTGCCATACACATCTCTTCCAGCTGAAAAAAAACAGTGGCTGGAAGGTAGAGGACTGAGTAAGTGAATCAAAGGCAAAGGGAAAAGAAGCTGTGAGCAAGGTCTCAGGGGCTCTCTCGATGTCAAGAATGAAACTGATTCAGATAGACATTTTGTTTCTGATTTTGCTTCGCCTTTTGGAAGCAATGTTTGAGCTTTACTCTTTCGCTTATTATTTTTGCAGGCCCTCCTGTTAATGTCAGCTGCAACATATTTATTAACAGCTTTGGCTCAATTGCAGAGACAACCATGGTGAGTAATTTTTTTTGTGCATGAAGCTGCTTTATAACAGTAATTGTATACGTGTGTGTGTGTATTGATGTGTGTGTGTAAAAACCCTCTTCTCATTTAACATCATCTTCGTGGGACATCTACCTTTAAAGTCTTCTTACATATTGCATTTATTTGAGTATTGGTCAACCTCAAACTCTTTCAACTCAATACCCACTTGCCACTGGTGCAAACCTGCTCATTCGAAGGGAATTGTTCATTTCCTTGTGTTTGCAGACATCAACATGTGTAATCAAGGTTACCACCTCTGCAGCAACCCTAACCTTAAAGCAATTTCTTTTCCCAGAAGCTTCTGAATCTTTGGAACTCTTTATAGCACAGTGGCCTGTTGAGGCTGGGTCAATAAGCGTTTTCAAGGCTGAGTTAGAAAGCGTTTTAATCAGTGAGGAAATCAAGGGTTATGGAGGAAAGTGGAGTAGAGGATTATCAGATCAACCATTATCTCACTAAATGGTGGAGCAAACATGATGGGCTGAATGGCCTGCTTATGTTCTATGGTCTTATGGATCATCAGATACACAGCCCACTCAATCTTAAAGCCAGTGAGGTTGCATTGAAATTGATCATCAGTTTGAGAATTCAAGGTACTGGAGAGGCGTGTTCAGGATTGTGTGAAGCTCATTGCACATTAGGTGGATATATCAGAACAAATGTGCAAACAGAGGAAAGTCTGGCTTGTGGGACCAGTTAGAAAATTAAATTGAAAATTGCATCAATTCAAATTGCCAGAACGGACAGAGCTTCTATTGGAATCTCCACACTAAAAGAAGCAAAAATGACAGGCATTACAAATTTCAAAGCTTGCCCTGAATGGTTAACGATGTTTATGAAAAGAACCAATTCTGTACTGTGACAGTAGCATAAGATTTCACAGTGTATCCCAGCAGATACTGGTGATTTGCTTACTGAAATTCTGCAACTTATAACCTGACAGCAACAAGAGTATAGATGCAGCTTGGCCTGTACTGGGAGGGTGAGTGGGACTCCCACAAATTTGGATATGCCAGTTCATTGTAAACAGTTGTGTGTAAGTACATTGTGGAGGCTTGGGATGGAGATTTTCATCCAATCCTGTAGGAAATGTGGGATATCCTATTCACGTGATGGCACAAACAATGGTTGCTTGCAAAATGACATATTCAATGATTACATTAAGAAGGTTTTGTTGGTACAAATGATGATGCATTTTAGGAAGCAGGTTGGGAGTACCGTATTGTCTGGTTATGCATGGTCTGATCTTCAAACTGTCTCCTTATTGAATGGGATGCCACAGATTCTGATCATCTATTATTTCAGTGAATAACTACTCGAGCTCTGACCATTACTTCATCCATTGGGATGGACGCAATATTAATCTACAATGAACAACCATAGTAAGATTACAGATAGTGAACTGGGTTTTCAAGTGGGCAGCCATCAAAATTGGAAGGAACAGATGCTGATTCCTTATCACCAATCCCACTCTAAGCCATTTTTGACAAGGGCCATTCAGGGTCAGATCGATTGCCAACAGGACACTGTTTCAGGATATTGTTGTTTAACATAGATCCTTGTTAAGGCCCCATTCTTTCCTCACCTGAGCGTTTCAGTTGACAGTTGGCTGCTTCACCTCAGCCTGAGTAACATTCAGGGCTTAGGGCCTGAAGCAGAAATTGTGGGGGAGGGCGAATGGGTCATACCAGGACCTCCACACCCTTCCCCCCCCCCAACCCAACAACCTTAGCCTATAATGGTCACTGAGCCACAGGTCTGGCTACTGGCAGTGCCAGCTCAAGATCAATGGCAGTCAGCTGTGGCCATTCTGAATGACACAGGACTGACCTCTTCAGAAAAGGCCTCCTGTCACTCAGTTAAGGAGCTAAAGCTCCCATCTCAGCCAATGGAGCTGTTGCTGCAGAATCACAGATGTCTTACTGTGCGGAGAGAGGCCATTCAGACCATTGTCTCTTCAAACAAGCAGCATTACCTAATGGCAGCTTTGTCCCAATCACGGTCACATCATTTTTATCTGAACAATCATTCAATGCCCACTTGAATGTGCTGGATTTGGAGACACTTCCAGTTGGCCCTCCGTCTTCAGAACCCTTTCATTAGATAGCAAGCCAAACGATTGGCCTAGCCCTTCAAAAATTTGCATTGCCTTTTCTGGAACATGCCATGCCAAGTCAGGAGCTAGAATTGAAAATTCAAGTCAATTGAAACCTGAATTGCTCAATAGCAAGCTGTTTGGCTGACTAATCAACCGAACCTTATTTGAAGAACTTCCATGCTGACAGCAGTCCACAGACCTCAGGAAGGAACTATATCTCTAATACAACTAGATACTTGATTTTATGCTAATTCTGGGATATGGATTTCATTGGCGGTGCCAACATGTATTGTTCCTGCCAGATTATCTTTGCCTTTGTGAACTGCTGCATTCAATTTGGTTTAAGTAATCCCAAAATGCTGTTACAGAGGGAGGCCCAAGAAATTGACCCAGTGACAATACCTCATGATGTGATGGTCTGGTATTGAAGGTCTCCGTATTTCATCTTGTTAGTCTGTTAACTCAGATGGTTAACAAAGCAGAGTAACAAAAACAGTGTGGGTTCAATTCCTGCAATACCTGAGGTTACCCTGATGGGCTCTTCTCAACCTCTTCCCTTTCCTGAGGCATAGTGACCAGCAGGTTAAACCACCATTAGTGAGACAGAAACCCTATGCTCCGGTAAAACTATGGTGACTTTACCTTTCACAGTTCAGTTCAGTGAATCAACTATGTTTCTGCTGCACCAGGTAAGTAGGAACCCAGGCTGTACATGTAAGTCTGAAATATCATATAGAACACAGAACAATACAGCGCAGAACAGGCCCTTCAGCCCTCGATGTTGCGCCAACCTGTGAACTAAGCTAAACCCATTCCCCTACACTATCCCATAGTCATCCATATGCTTATCCAAGGGATGTTTAAATGCCCCCTAATGTGGCCTAGTTAACTACATTGGTAGGCAGGGCATTCTATCCCTTACCACTCTGAGTAAAGAACCTTCCTCTGACATCTCTCTTAAATTTATCACCCCTCAATTTGCAGCTACGCCCCCCACCCTGTACAAGCCGACATCATCATCCTAGAAAAAAGGCTCTCACTGTCACCCTATCTAATCCTCTGATCATTTTGTATGTCTCTGTTAAATCTCCTGTTAGCCTTCTTCTCTGTCCAATGAGAAGAGACCCAATTCCCTCAGTCTTCCCTCATAAGATCTTTACTTCAGACCAGGCAACATCCTGGTAAATCTCCTCTGCACCTTTTCCAATGCTTCCACATCCTTCCTGTAATGGAGCAACTAGAAATGAAAACAATATTCCAAGTGCGGCCGCATGAGCATTTTGTATAATTGCAGCATATTACGGCTCCGGAAATCAATCCCTTTAATAATAAAACCTAATACACCGCATGCCTTCTTAACAGCGCTCACAACCTGGGTGGCAACTTTCAGGGATCAGCGTACATGGACACCAATTTCCCTCTGCACATCCACACAAACGTGATAGAAAGTGTCTAATTGCAATGGCATTTATTCTGGAGTTTGAATCTTGAACCAGTGGCATGTGAACTTTGGTCTGAGAATGAAGGAGTTTACTGGTTAACTTGTCTCGCTTTCTGGAACTAGTTTCCTTTAACAAATGAGGAATATGAGCTTCTGGAGAATAATGGGAAATTGTTAATGAAATAACTGGACAGAGGCCGTTATCCCATCACCATATCACTCTTTACTTGCTTATGTTCAGTACATGGTCTCTGATCAGCCAGCTCAGAGCCAGTCCTTAGTCCGAGGAGTTCTACTGAATCACCTTATTTTTATTTTATTAAACTGTGCACAGTTTACAAAACAATTAACATTAACCGCTGTGTACAGAGAAACAGCAATTTAAAAAGGAGGGGAGCGGCAAAGCCAGGCCCCAAACCCCACCATTCAATCAGTTTTCGGGGAAATGAGGACAAACCTCAAACCACACTTTCAGTCATCATAAAAGAAGCAGTAGCAAATACATATAAGACAGTCCAATTAGAAAATAAAACAGTGCATAGAATACAGATTGCTCCCACCAACCCAGCAACCCACCCGTCCCTCCCACCTTCCAGCCACTCTTAGGCAATACCCCCACGCCCTTCTAGTTCTTGGTCCACCCCATGCCCCTTCCATCCACCTCTAAGACAGCCTGTTCTGTTTCCCCAACCCCCTCCAAACCAGGACTATAGCAATCAGGACGGCCTACCCACCTTCCGGCTTATCACCTGTTTATATCAGCCAGAGCTCCCTGATTGGCTAAGGTTAACAGCCCCAATCAAGGATCGCATAGTCATTGAGATCCGCCTAGACCTGGTTCATTTATATTGGGAGAGTTTTTAGAAACAAACAGTGCCAGGCATTCAGTTTCCAATTAGAAGGATCCAGAATTGTTTTCTCTTTTGCTTTGAGGAGACTACCATAGCTGAGGAAAAAAACATTTTATTTCAGTTTGTAGAAATCCTGATGGTATTAATAAACTTCAAGACATCTATCTTAGAAATAACCCAGCCTCTGTGACATATAGAAAATCACATGACTTGACATATATCAGGCAGATATTGGGATCCAATTCTCTTTACCCATTCGGTCAGTGACATTGTGCTGGAATGGCCATAAGTTAAGCCTGAACCTAGAAACCCTGAATTCCATATTAACCTAACAGTTTCCAGGAACATTTTAAGAGGTTTAAGGAATACCAACAGGATTCATTTGCATGGCCCATCATGCCTGGTCCCAGGCCAACACTCTTCAAAGAAGGTGGTGCTGTATTGTATTTTGGAGCTACTAATGGAATGTGCCAGGTTCCCAGCTTGATATATTTGGGAACATATTTCCGATCAAAGGATCTTAAGGGTGGCACTGGAGGGCAACATTTATTAGATATGGAAATGCGTTGCTGGAAAAGCGCAGCAGGTCAGGCAGCATCTAGGGAACAGGAGAATCGACGTTTCGGGCATTATATTTGGGAACATATTTCCGATCAAAGGATCTTAAGGGTGGCACTGGAGGGCAACATTTATTATTCAATCATTACTTGCCCTAAGAGCATGGCAAGCTACTTCTGGCCTCAGAGGTGAGGGGATACAGTGGCAATGTCACTAGCCAAGCATTCAGAGCACCCATGCCAATGGTTTTGCAGACATGGGTTCAAATCTTAGCATGGCAGTGGTAAAGTTTACATTTAATTTTTTTTAAAAGTTGGGTCTAAAGTGAAGCGAGCTTAATGGCACCCATGTAATAATCAGCAGTTGTTGTTAAAAACAATCTAGTTCACTCATGTCCACTGGAGAAAGGAATATGCCTTCCTCAAATAAAGGCAAAATACCGCAGATGCTGAAAATCTGAAACAAACACAGAGATTGCCAAAGAAAGTCAACGACTCTGGCTCAATGTGACTCCAATGTGGTTGGCTCTTAACAGGGCATTTAGCAATGGGCAATAAATGGTGGCATGGTCAAGCAAACCCTCATTCCATCCTGACAGGTTCCCTTGTGTGGAGGACATTGGAATTATTAGAGTTTTCACAGAGGTTCACACAGACACAGCGCATTTTTAAAAAATATTCAGAACATTTTGAAGAAGGATCACCAGGCCGGAAACGTTAACTCTAATTTCTCTCCATAGATGCTGCCCAGACCTGCTGAGATTTTCCAGCAATTTCTGGTTTTTATTTTTGTTTCTGATTTCCAGCATCCACTGGTCTTTCAGTTTTTTTGCTTCGCCCCATCGTACCCGCATTGCCTCTTCAAATGAGCATCATTATCTACTTCCTGACTTTTCCCAAATCCTTGCACCTCATTTCTATCAAAATAATCATCCAGTCTCCTCTTGAATGTCTCAACTGAGCCCGCCTCCACCATTCTTTCAGACAATGCATTCCTGAGTATTGTAGGAGAAAGATTTTCCTCACTTCACCCTTGCTTCATTTGCCCATCACTTTAAATGTGGAAGGGTCAGTGGACTCAAAATGTTAACTCTGTTTCATCTCCACAGATGCTGTCAGAGCTGCTGGGCTTTGCTAGTAATTTCTGCTTCTGTTTTTGATTTCCAGCACCCGCAGTTCTTTGGGGTTTCTTTCACTTTAAATCTTTTGTGTGTGGGAATACTTTCTCCCTGTCCACCCTATCCAGTCTGCACATGATTTTAGAAATCTCCACTGAATTTCCTCATGACCTTCTTCTCCCTAAGGGCAACAGTCCCAGCTTTTTCAATTTATCCTCATTAATGAGGTTTCTCATGCTTGGAACATGCCCGAAACCTTATACATCACTTCTGCATTCTCTCCAATACATTCACATCTTTCCTAACATGTCATAGAGTCAAAGAGTCATAGAGATGTACAGCATGGAAACAGACCCTTCGGTCCAACCCATCCGTGTCGACCAGATATTCCAACCCAATCTAGTCCCACCTGCCAGCACCCGCTCCATATCCCTCCAAACCCTTCCTATTCATATACCCATCCAAATGCCTCTTAGATATTGCAGTTGTACCAGCCTCCACCACTTCCTCTGGCAGCTCATTCCAAACACCTACCACCCTCAACATGAAGAAGTTGCCTCTTAGGTCTCTTCCATATCTTGCCCCTCTCACCCTAAACCTATACCCTCTAGTTCTGGACTCCCCGACCGCAGGGAAAAGACTTTGCCTATTTACCCTATCCATGCCCCTCATAGTTTTGTAAACCTCAATAAGGTCACCCCTCAACCTCCGACGCTCCAGGGAAAACAGCCCCTGCCTGTTCAGCCTCTCCCTATAGCTCAAATCCTCCAACCCTGGCAACATTCTTGTAAATCTTTTCTGAACCCTTTCAAGTTTCACAACATCTTTCCGATATGAAGGAGACTAGAATTACACGCAATATTCCAACAGTAGCCTAACCAATGTCTAGTACAGCCGTAACATGACCTCCCAACTCCTGTACTCAATACTCTGACCAAGAAAGGAAAGCATACCAAACCCTTCTTCACTATCCTATCTACCTGCCACTCCACTTTCAAGGAGCTATGAACCTGCACTCCAAGGTCTCTTTGTTCAGTAACACTCCCTAGGACCTTACCATTAAGTGTATAAGTCCTGCTAAGATTTGCTTTCCCAAAATGCAGCACCTCGCATTTATCTGAATGAAACTCCATCTGCCAGTTCTCTGCCCATTGGCCCATCTGGTCAAGATCCGGTTGTAATCTGAGGTAACCCTCTTCACTGTCCACTACACCTCCAATTTGCATCCACAACTGTACACAGCACTCCCCTTGAAGTCTAACAAGTGTCTTATACAAGTGCAACACCACCTCAAAGAACAAAGAACAAAGAAAGTTTACAGCCCAGGAACAGGCCCTTCAGCCCTCCAAGCCTGAGCCGATCCAAATGTACTGTCTAAACCTATCACCCAATTCCTAAGCATCTGTATCCCTCTGCTCCCCATCTACTCATGAATTTGCCCAGATGCATCTTAAATGAATCTACCGTGCCTGCCTCGACCACCTCTGCTGGCAACGCGTTCCAGACGCCCACGCCCCTCTGTGTAAAGTACTTGCTTCGCATATCCCCCTTAAACTTTTCACCTCTTACCTTGAAAGCATGACCACTCGTCATTGAATCCTTCACCCTGGGATAAAGCTTGTCTCTCTCCACCCTGTCTATGGCCTTCATGATTTTGTAAACCTCAGTCATGTCCCCCCTCAATCTCCTTTTTTCTAATAAAAACACACCTAACCTGCTCAACCTCTCTTCATAGCTAGCACCTTCCATACCAGGCAACATCCTCATAAACCTTCTCTGCACTCTCTCCAAAGTGTCCACATCCTTTCAGTAATGTGGCGACCAGAACTGTACCCAATATTCTAAATGCGGCCGAACCAATGTATTGTACAATTTTAACATTGTTCCTTGCTCTTGGACTTAATACCTCTCATAAAAAAATAGAGGCTATTTTATATGTATTCCCTACAGTATGGAAACAGGCCGTTTGGCCCCACAAGTCCACATCAACCCTCCAAAGTGTTACCCATCACCCTACATTTTCCCCTGACTGATGCACGTAACACTTTGGCATAGCCAATTCACCTGGCCTGCACATCTTTGGTTTGTGGGAGGAAGCCCACACAGACACAGGGAGAATATGCAAACTCACACAGACAGTTGCCTGAGACAGAATTGAACCCAGGTCCCTAGTATTGTGAGGCAGCAGTGCTAACCACTGAGCCATTGTGCCACCTCAATCTCTATGCTTCACTTTTATGCTTCACTTACTGCTCTCTCCACCTGTCCTGCCACATTCAATAGTCTATACACATGCATTCACTCAAGTCTCTGTTCCTGCACCCCCTTTAGAATTGTACAGCTTATTAAATATTTTCTTTCAATGTTCTTCCTATTGATATGCATCATCTCACAGTTCCCTGCATTGACATTATGAATGAATTAAAATAATCAAGGGCCATCTACCCATTCACTCCATCAACTTGCCAATGTCCTTCTGAAGTTCTACATTATCCTCCTTACAATTTATAATTTTTCCAAGGTTCATATCATTGGCAAAATATAAAACCGTCCCCTGCATACCAAGATCCAGATTATTAATATATATCAGGAAAAGCAATATCCCAATTCCCCTCGATAGTGACAAAACTCTGACAAAACTGTATGTATTCCAATTAGATCATTCTCATTCTTCTAAACTCATGAAGAATGCAGACTTGGTGTCAATCTCATCTCATTCCAGCAGTCAGTCTGGTGAGTAATGCATCCCATCAAAGGATAATATATTTTATTAGTGGAATGTCTGTGACATTGAACACAAAATCAACTGAATCGTCTAAGTACAGGTGATTATGTATTGCTGGAGAAGTATGGTGATTTAATGCTTTTGGGAAATCAAAATGAGATGCTCAGGTAGACCAGTAATATGCCATAGTGATAAGGTCAAAGGTAGGGTCATTTGCCATGAGTAACTCACCTCCCAACTGGGCAGTCCACAAACCTAAAGTCAGGAGTCTGATGGAATTCAATTTAAAAAAAAATCTTCTGGAGAAACTCAGCAGGTCTGGCAGCTACTCTTCTTTAAAGAGACATATTGGACCCAAAATGTTGATTTTGTGTATCTCTCCACCTCTCTTCACAGATGCTGCCATAATTGCAGAGTTTCTCCAGCATTCTCTATTTGTAGTTGTCCAACACTTAGAGTGTGTTCCATTTATGCTAGTGTGAGGGAATATCTTGCAGTTGCTTGAATGGATGGAGCTTCACTGTCACCATCCAAGTAGTCCATGTGATTGGCACCCCATCCACAATTTTAAACAATCACTCCCTCCTGTGCCAGCACACTGCAGTAGTGTATACCATCCATATGATGGTAACATCTGCATTCCACAGCAACTCACCAAGTTTTCTTGTCAGCATTTATCAACTCTGTATCCTTCAATGTTCCAGAAGGGCATTGGTGGCAAGTAGATGGCAACACAATCCCATCCCAGTTAAGCACCAACTTGGACTTGTCTTTCGTTCACATTGAGCTGAGGGCACAGTGATTGTACTTTCATGAAATAGGGTTGACACGGTGGCTCAGTGGTTAGCATTGCTGCCCCACGGTGCCACGGATCTGGGCTCAATTCCATCCTTGGGCGACTGTCTGTGTGGAGTTTGCACACTCTCCCCGTGTCTGCGTGGATTTACTCTGGGTGCTCCAGTTTCCTCCAACAGTCCATAGATTTGCAGGTTATGTGGATTGGCCTTGCCAAATTGCCCATAGTGTCCAAGGAGGTGCAGACCAGCAAGATTAGCCATGGGAAATGCAAGGTTATAAGCATAGGGTTGGAGGAGTGCGATGCTATCAAAGGATTGATGTGGGCTTGATGGGCTGAATGGCCTGCTTCCACACTGTAGGGATTCTATGAAATAATCTGTAGTGATTCAAGATAGAGGTTCACTTCCTCCACCTAAGGGTAACTAGGGTCAGGCAATAAACACTAGTCCTACAATTGATGCCCATATCCTAAAAGTGAATTCAAGAAAAGAGATTCTGTGGACAGCGTGGCAATAGCGTTGTGTCCACTGTTGTTGTAACTTGCTGCAGTGCTTGGCAGGAGTCATGCTTCTGACTGCCGGCAATCCCCAAGCAAGTCCACTGTCCTGTGTGAAATATCACTGTCCACTGACCTGTGTGAAACATCACTTTTAGTCGGAGCTAAGAAACCCATGAGCACTGCCCGAAGGCTGGCTGTATTGTGACCTTGCAGGAGGTCAAAGTCAACTAAGAAAACATCTTTAAGACTTGAACCCTTAGCCTCAATAGCAGCAGAAGAATTTATGCAATATTAGTGCCATAGCTAGCATTATATGGGACTATATATGGTACGTCACAGGACTTGCTTTACTTAGGCTATAGTACAGACAGTTGTTCATCCATATCTGCTGGTCTTGTTAATTAATTCTTCCACACAACTGCATTAGAGCATTATAATGAGTGACTTTAACTGTTCATATATCAACTGGGACAGTGGTAGTGTAAGCGACATTGAGAGGCAAATGTTCTTAGATTAGATTCCCGGCAGTGTGGTAACAGGACTTTTTGGCCCAACCAGTCCACACCGACTCTCCAAAGAGTAACCCACCCAGACCCATTCCCCCTAACTAATGTACCTAACACTGCGGGCAATTAAGCATGGCCAATTCACCTAACCTGCACATCTTTAGACTGTGGGAGTAAACCGGAGCACCCAGAGGGAACCCATGCAGACATGGGGAGAATGTACAAATCCCATGCAGAGAGTCACCCAAGGCTGGAATTGAACCCAGGTCCCTGGTGCTGTGAGGCAGCAGTGCTAACCATTGGGTTCTGGATTAGTGGTGCTGGAAGAGCACAGCAGTTCAGGCAGCATCCAAGGACTTCCATTGACCCACTGTGCTGCCCCTAGTGTCCAGGAGAATTTTTTACAGCAATATGTCTCTTGACCATAGGAAAGGAGGTGCTGCTAGACCTGGTTCTTGGGAATACAGTGTGCCATATAGATCAATGGGCAGTGAGATGATATTTAGGAGACATTATATCATGATGTTTAGCATAATGATAGAAAATTACATCAGTCAATCCAAAGTAACAGTAATCAACTGGGGAAAGCAGACCTAAATGGGGCAAGAAAAGAGCTGGGCCAGATAGACTGGTCTAAACAAAGTTGGCCACAAGAAGCAGTAGCTGAACAATGGGTTACCTTCAATGAGGAAATAGTTGAGGCGCAGTCAAGGCATATGCTCTTAAAAGGAAAGATAGAATAATGGTTGGAATGAGGTCAGGCAGGTGGACCCCAGAGGATATGAGTTCCCTGACTGGAGATGTTAACTTGGTCCAATCAGGGAGCCCTGGCTGACAGGTATAAACAGGTGTGTCAGAGGTTCTGCTCACTCTGAGAGCTGGCTCTGAGCTAGCTGGTCAGTGTCATGTACAATGCACATGTAAATAAAGGCCGACTTGGTGACAGGACATTGGCCTTCATGGAGTTATTTCAGACAGGACATAAACTCCAGAGCTCCCTGGAAGACAAAGTAGATAGTAACAAAATGTAATCAAAGAAGAAAAACATGTGTTCATGGCAGGTGTTAGGTAGTGAATATAAGTGAGAACAAAGCTGAATACCAAAGAATCTGGAGGGAGCTGAAGAAACAAACATGCGAAACAAAGAGGAATTATGAAAGATATCTGGCAGCTGACTTAAAGGGGAATTACAAAGTCTTCTATGAGGTTTTACTATTTATCAATTGTAACAGGATGATAAGAGGAGGAGTAGGGCTGATTAGGGACCAAAAAAGCAGATTTATATTTAGAGTAAAGCAGCAGGTTGTGGAATTAAAATAATCCTTTGCATCTGTCTTTACCCGTGAAGCAGATGCTGTCTCAGCCATGGTGACAAGAGGGAAAAAACTCAGTCAAGAAAAGGCTTTAAAATTGCCAAGGAGGAGGTATTGGAGAAGCTGTTGGTACTTAATGTTGGTGAGTCAATAAGTGAGAGAGGAAATTACAGAAATACTGGAATTACCTTTCAATCTTCCATGAATTTCTTGGATGATGCCAGAGAACTGGATAGTTATAAACATTACATTTTTGTTCAAAAAGAAGGTTGTAGTGATTGGCCCAACGATTACAGAATGGTCAGTTTGACTTCAGTGGCAGGGTAACTTCTGGAAGCAGTTATTCAGATTTGGGAAGGTCAGTATGGGAAAATAATACCTAACTAGCCTGCTGGAAAGTTTTACAGAGGTAACAGAACGTGTTGATGAGGGTAATGCTGTTGAATGGCATGACTTACAAAAGACATTCGATACAGTGTCACACACAAGCGTGTCAGGAAATTTGTAGGTCATGGAGTGGAAGGGACAATTGCAACATGGATACAAAATTGGCTGAGGGATAGAAAACAGAGAATAACAGTTATTGAGTATTTTGCAGGCTGCAAGATGGTTTACAGTGGAATTCCCCAAGGATCAATGTGGGAACCCTTGCTTTTCCAGATGTATTTTGATACCTTAGACCTTGGTGTGTGGTTTAAAGCTTTGGAATATTGTCTGAAATGCAGCCCCTGCAAGTGTAAGAGAGGCAGGTTCATTTGAGATATTTTAGAGGGCACTGGAAGGTTATTTAAATAGTACTAAAGTGAAGAGTTACAGAGAAAAAGCAGGTGGTTGGCAGCAAGTTAAAATATTCAGGGAACCAGTGTAGACCTGATGGGCCAAATGGCCTCCTTCTGCATGTGATTCTGCTCACTTTTGATGACAATCCTCTGATAGCAATCTACCTTTTGTGAAGTGACTGAAATTACAGAAATGGTTGGTGTGCTGAGCTTCTCACAGGCTCGTTGGCCTTTTCCACCATTGCCACTTCCACTCCCTGTTTGTGCACCATGGCTCATCTGCAATACCTCTTTATTTTCACCATCTACATTTCTGGGATGTAATTGTGCTAGAAAATTGGCCGTATTGCTGATAGAAACGCAAAGTAAACTATATTAATTAATGAGAAGAATCAAAGGAACATAAGGGATCATTAAAACCTTCTGGCTGACTCCTCTATCATCGGCTTTAATGCCAATTTCTGCACTTACCCGATATCCCTTGACACATTCAATATCTAGAAATCTATTGGTCTCTGAAATGAATAAGCCCAATTCACTAGTGTTTGAATGAAGAAATTCCTTTTCTGTGATTTATTGTGACCCTTTAAAGATTTTCTAAGTTTCAATGAAGTTGCCTCCCATTGTTCTCAACACAAAGTTGATACAGGGCCAGTCTCCTCAATCTCCCCTGCATTTCTTGGCTAGAAAGTATAACCTCCATTTGTTAAGGAGAATTAAATTAACAACTAGCCATGCATACGCAAAGATGCTCTCTGTAGGAAAGGTCTTTCATATGGAAACAAACTCAGAAAGCCAATTGTTCAGACAATGCTTCAAATAACCATCTTCAGTCTTTTCTTCCATTATGTGATGCTGTCTGTGTTCTTACTGAAATTTAATGTCATTGAAGTGCAGTGTTACCTGCTATGAATATCGCAGATTAGCCCTGAGCTTTGGAGAAGCTGCTGACTTCTCCGTTCCCAGTGATGTTCATTTGGACAATGATTTCAGATGTGGCTTCCCTAAAGAAAAGCTCAGCAGCTCCACCTTATTAGATGCCACATTTCTCTGACAACAGAATAATATTACAATGTCACACAGCAGCACAACTTCTGAGGACCACCTCTGCTGTAATTTCATAATTTGGAGAGTAAGAAGCCTCAATGCTGTGCATACGTTTTACCAGAAGAACACTGCATCTGCAAATTGACCTTGCGTCATAATGGTCTCATTTATGATTTAAGTTGCTTCTATTATGCAGATAGCCAGATACTACTTTAGAATTCCTAGAGTATGGAAACAGGCCCTTTGGCCCAACAAATCCACACCGACTCTCCAAAGAGTAACCCACCAGACCCATTCCCCTACCCTATATTTGCCCCAACCAATGCACCTAACCTACACATCCCTACGGGCAATTTAGCATGGACAAATCAGCTGACCTGCACATCTTTGGATTGTGGGAGGAAATTGGAGCATCTGGAAGAAACCCACACAGACACAGGGAGAATGTGCAAACTCCACACAGACAGTCAACCGAGGCTGGAATCGAACCTGGGTCCCTGGCGCTGTGAGGCAGCAGTGCTGATCACTGAGCTACCATGCCTTATTTATACATAATAAGATGTAACACTTACCAGAAATTATTTCCTTCCATGTTACAATGGGGCAGGCATATCTTTTGCAAAACTGTGCTAATAATTTACCTTTGTAAATTTCTTAAGGAACATTATTGAATTAATAATCTTCCTTTCCTGTAACTTTGGCGACAATATTAACCCATGCAGTGATTTGCATCTGTATACAATGCACAGAGGTCTTCAGAAGGGCAAAAGTCGGGGTGTTACTTTTACAGTGGGTGATGATGTAAAACAGGCCATACCAATTCTGTCACCAAATATACTTCGAGTCATACGGCATGGAAATAGACCCTTCAGTCCAAATCATCCATGCTGACCAAGTCTTCCAAGCTAAGCTTGTCCCTCTTGCCTGCATTTTTCCCATATCCCTCTAAACATTTCCTATTTTTGTACCTATCCAAATGTCTTTTAAATGTAGTAAGTGTACTGCATCTACCTCTTCCTCTGACAGTTCATTCCACACACAAACCACCCTTTGTGTGGAAACATTGCCCCTCAGATCCCTTTTAAATCTTTCTCATCTACCTTAAAAATATGTTCCCTAGTTTTGAACTCATGCACCTAGGGAAAATACCTTTGCTATTTACCTCATCTATGCCCCTCATGATTTTATAAAACTCTATAAGGTCCTCAACCTTCTATGCTCCAGTAAAAAAAGTCCCAGCTTATCTTTATAACTCAAAACCTCCAGTCCCGGCAACATCTGGTAAATCTTTTCTGAACCGTTTCCTATAACCGGGTCACCAGAATTGTACATAGCACTCCATAGCTCACCAGCAGCCTGTACAATCTCAACATGACGTTCCAACTCCTATACTCAAAGGAATGAACAACGAAGATAAGCGTGCCAAACGCCTTCTTAACCACCCTGTCTACCCGTGATGCAACTTTCAAAGAACTATGGACCTGAACCGCTAGGTCTCTCTCTTCAATAACACTAGCCAGGGTCCTACCATTAACAATTAAAGTCCTTGTTTATTTTACTAAAATGCAATACCTCACATTTATCCAATTTAAACTCCATCTACCACTCCTCAGCGCATTCACTGAATTGATCAAGATCCCTTTGTAATCTTAGATTATCTTCTTCACTATCCACTATATCACCAATTTTGGTGTCATCTACAAACTTCATAATCCTTCTCCTAAATTCTCATCCAAATGACTTAGCCACCTTGCACATCATATTCCACCTCTCTCCCAACACACAAGTTTAAACTGCAAACAACTGAAGCTTTACAAAGCCATAGTTCTTCATGAAGGGAAGACTGACACTGCGGATAGGCATCAAAACCTAAATAAATGCTGAGCTCTCTACCACAGTGAGATGGTTAGCCAGCTGAAAGCACTGACAGAATGACCATGGACAAGCTTGCTTCTCCAGACAATTAGGGATGAGCAACAAATGCTGGTGCAGCAGGCAACACCCATATCCCGTGAATGGATTAAAAAGGCAATGCAACACTCTTATTTCCACTGAATATATCAGATACTTGGTATGGAATTGTCTCAGCAGTGGGTGTGGTGGGTTTGGAGGCAGAGGGGAAAATAATAGACATCGCCCTGCCACAATCCAGTCTCTTGCCAAGATCTCCAGGGGCAGCCCTCTAGTCGAAAAGTTACCTTTTCTGAATGTTATTAAAAGGGTCACTTTTTGCTTTATATGAACATAAGCTTGCTTTTACTTGTTGCATGAAAGATATGCACCACTGATGTTGCAGTAGAAGGTGAAGAAGGCTCTGCATTTACCTTACCCGATTCACCAGTAATGCCTGGAATCTTTAGCTTTAAGGAGGACAACCTCAGCTCAAGAGGCATCGAGGTGGGACAGGTGTAAGGACCAAATGACATTTCTTCATTCTGGGTTATTATATATTTATGTGATGGGGTTTGGGAGCAGAAGTGGCCTTTCATGTTACGTACTGTAGAAACTGTGAGTAAATCTTGATTCTAGATTATCAAAGTCAGATTGCCATTCTGCTCCTTTTTTTTTGCAGTAATAGAGAGATGCACATTTCTGTCAGGAGATTCCAATCTCTGAAATTGTAGAGTGTAGCTTAAATGTACCCTGGTAGTCCAGGATACAAGGTAAACCAGGCTCCAATTTCCACAGCAATATTCAATCATTAAAATGTCCAGCATCACAGACAGCCATATTGATAGCTCCTGTGATTGTATAAGTACATGTGAGGGTAATGTACCAACTGAGTAGCGTACCAAGTCAAGTAGACTACCAAGTGGGGTAGAGTACCAAGTGGATAGGGTATCAGGATTCCCAGTGGGAGGTGGGGAGGCGGGTAACATGCCAGGAAAAAGGTGAGAAGGACACCAGTACTATTGAGTGTTTAAGTTAGGTTAGGCAGGTAAGGAGTATCGATCGGGTCTAAGCATGAAGTAGATGCATCATACCTGGGAAAGGAGTGATGTGGTGTCAGAGTCCTGAGGGAGAACGATGTCAGGACATGGGAGAAGGGAATTTTTAGGTCCCGAGGAAGAAATGGATACCTGGTCGTGCAGGGAGGAAATTGTTGTGTTCTGTGCATAGGAGAAGTTATCGAGAGAGGGTGTTATCGGGTCTTTGATGGTTAGTGGTGTATCTTGAATCTGGTGTTGAGGGAAAAGTTGGGAGCCAGCAGGAAGATGTTAAATCCTGCAGGGGAGTAGAACCAATGGGTATCAATGGGGATAGGCAGTGAGGGCTCACCCATAAGAGGAAACATCCTTTCCAAGTCTAACCTGTTGGGGCCATTCAGGATCATATAACACTTTTATAAATACATTTGGAGATGTGGGTTTCACTGATTGGGTGCATTTATTGCCCATTCCAAGTTGACCTCGGGAAGGTAGTGTACAGCCGCCTTTTTTTAGTTACCACAGTCCATTTGTTGCAGGTACAGTGTCAAAGTTGTTAAAAAGGGTGTTCTAGAATTTTACTTAATGGCAAAGGAGTCACAATACATTTCTGAGTCAGGATGGTGAGTGACTTGGAGAGGAAGTTAGAGGTAGGGTGTTCCTATGTATCTGCCACCCTTGATATTCAAGATGATAGTAGTCACAAGTTTGGAAGGCTCTGCCTAAGAAGGCTTCATGAATTTCTGCAGCACAATTCATGGAACTCTCTGACACAGAAGACAGTTGAGGCCAAAACGTTGAATATTTCAAGAAAGGGTTAGACATAGTTCTTAGAACGAAAGGGAATCAAAGGGTTTGGGGAGACAGTGGGAACAGAGTGCTGAGTCAAATGATCAACCATGACCATATTGAAAGGCAGAGCAAGCTTGAGGGGCCAAATGACTACTCCTGCTTTTGTTTTCTATGTTTCTATCTTGTAGATGGTACTCACTGCCGCTATTGAGCATCAGTAGTGTTCTCGAAACTGCACTCATCCAGGCATGAGGACAGCATTTGATTACACTACCACTTGTACCTTGTAGATAGTGAACAGGCTTTGAGGAGTCAGGAGTCACTCACTGCAGTATTCCTAGCCTCTGACCCAATCTTACTGGAAACCTTTTTGTATGGCTTGTCCATTTCAGTCTCTAATCAATGGTAACCTCCGGGATGTGGCCAGTAGGAAAGTCCGTGTTGGCAATGTCATTGAAAAGCACATACAGTACTGTTAAGAAGGAAGTTCCAAGATTTTGACTTAGCAACAGTGAACAAGTGTAAATATATTTTTGAGTCAGGCTGGTGAGTGGCTTAAAAGTCAAGGTGTAGTGGTTCGATTCTCTTCTGCAGGAGATGATCATTGCCTAGCTCTTGTGTATCCTGAATGTCATTTCTCACTTGTCAGCCCAAACCTGGATGCTATCTCGGTCCTGTTGCATTTCAAACTTTAAAATCATCCCTCACTCTTCTAAATTCTAATGAAAAATTTTCCCAGTCTATCTAACCTTCCCTCATAAGACAACCCACTGAATCCACATATCAGTCTGTTAAACCTCCTCTGAACTGCCTTCTGTACACTTATGCCTTTCATTAGAGGCCGATTACACTGGGGCTGTTTTCTCTGGACAATCGGAGGCTGAGAGGGGACCTTATCAAGGTTTATAAAATCATGAGGGACATGGTTAGGGTGAATAGCCATAGTCTTTTCCCCAAGGGAGAGAAGTTCAAAACCAGAGTGCAGAGGTTAGGGTGACAGGGGAAAGATTTACAATGTACTTAAGGGGCAACTTCTTTCTCACAGTGGGTGGTGCATGTATGGAATGAGCTGCCAGAGGAAGTGGTGCAGGCTGGTACACTTAACAGGCATCCGAATGGCACATGAATAGGAAGGGTTCAGAGGGATATGGGCCAAGTGCTGGCAAATGGGACTAGATTAATTTAGGATATCTGGTCAGCATGGATAAATCTGTCTATATTCCTTCCCAACTATCCGCTCCACCCTCCCCACCAATCTATCACTATTACCCCCACCTGCACTCACCTTTCACCTTCCCAGTTTCCTTCCCCCCACCAGCCCCACTCCCAACCTCCTATTCATCTATCAGCTCCCTTCCCCCTCCACATTCCTGATGAAGGGCTTATGCCCGAAACATCGATTCTCCTGCTCCTCGGACGCTGCCTGACCTGCTATGCTTTTCCAGCGCCACACTTTTTGACTCTGATGTTAAGTGGAGTGAATCAAATTGGCTGAAGACTGGCATCTGTAATGCCGGAGACCATTAGAGCAAACCAAGATTGACCATCATGTATTGATGCATTGGAAATCGTTGTGGTTGAATAACCAAACTTCCTGGCTGAACATTGGCTGACTTACTTGCTAAGTAGATGCCGTTGATGATGTCTCTCAGCTGTGGGGAGCCAACCATTCTAACTGGCATTAGCAGTGCCAAGCTTGACATAATTGCACATCCTTGCCAAAGTAGAATTTGCAGACTGCCGATAATGAAATCCTGCACATTAGACCCATAGCAGAGCTAAAGAAGCAGAGGGCTTGTTGTGGTGACAAGGGGAGGTGATGTCCTAGTGGTATTAACGCTGGACTGTTAATCCCGAGACCGAGGTCATGTTCCTGGGACCCAGGTTTGAATCTTGCCATGGCAGATGGTGGAATTTGAATTCAATTTAAAAACTGGAATTAAGAATCTAATAATGACAATGAATTTATTGTCGATTGTCAGGAAAAATAAACACCATCTGGTTCACTAATGCGCTCTAGGAAAGGAAAAAAGCTGCTTTCTCTTCTTGGTCTGGCCTACATGTGACTCCAGACATGCAGAGATGTGCCTGATTCTTTACTGCCCTCTGGTTAATTAAGGATGGGCAATCAAAGGCCCTCATCCCTTCAATGAAGAAAAGTCACTTATGAAGCGAATCCATCGGCTCCAGTTGACACCGGGCATTATTCTTTGAGGAGAAAGTGAGGTCTGCAGATGCTGGAGATCAGAGATGGAAATGTGTTGCTGGAAAAGCGCAGCAGGTCAGGCAGCATCTAGGGATTCCTGAAGAAGGGCTAATGCCCGAAACGTCGATTCTCCTGTTCCCTAGATGCTGCCTGACCTGCTGCGCTTTTCCAGCAACACATTTCCATCACTGGGCATTATTCCAACAGGCTGCAGAGTCTGCAGAGGCCTGCTACAATGCCTTGAGGCACTAGTGTCCCACTCGAGTTTGGACATGTCACAAAGCTTATCGTGTCCTTGCAGGGACTGTGTGAATACCCCTGCACAGTTGTAATCACCACTCTGGTAATTGTCTTTCTCTCTGCTGTTGTTTCTTCTGTTGCTCCTTAACCAAATCCAATGCAATGCAACATAAACCAAAGAAAAACTGTTTCCAAATGGAAGATCACATGTAAAAACCTTTTTTGGCAGTGCCAAAGTTGCCAATATCACCTCCCATTGCAGGCAGAGCAGGTAACACCTTTCAGAGAGGCTGAACTATTTCCTGTCATGTCTTCAGGGCCCTCAGTTGTCCACAGTTTTCTTACCTTTCTTTTACCAAGTTCCAAACAACTTTAGATACTGTGGACACACAATTAAATTTAAAAGTCCCATTAAATATTGTTGTAATTGAGCACTGACTGTATTGGAAGTGACAACCAACTAACTCACCAAGGCTCTATTAGCAACACCTTCCAAGTTTACAATCTCTCCACCCAGAAGGTCAAAGGCAGGAATTTCTTCTCTTAGATGGTTGTGAATACGTAGAATTATTTAGCACAGATGGCTGTTGAGGCTGTGTCATTAATTATAGTCAAGGCTGAGGAAATCAAATTTTTAATCAGTAAGGGAATCAAGGGTTATGTGGAAAAGTTGGGAAAGTAGAGTTGAGGATTATCAGATCAGCCAGTGATCTCATTAAATAACAGAGCAGACTCAATGGGTTGAATGGACTGCTTCAGCTCCTATGTTTTTATGGTCTTAGATCTTTGATGCATGGGAGCATCACCACCTACAATTTCCCCTCTAAGGCACACACCATGGTAACTTAGAATTTTATTGTCCCTTCACTGTGATAGGATCAAAATCCTTGCAATATATCCCGTATATCCACTGTGGATGTCCCTATATCTCATGGGCTGGAGTCATTCAAGAAACCAATTTACCACCACCTTCTCCATAACTTTTAGAGGCCAGCCCTGAATGTTGGCCTAGTCAGTGATGTCCAAATCCCATGAACCAATGAAGAAAACTGTCTCTCCTGAGGCTCTTTGAAGCATATAACCTAACACACTAAGAATTAAACGCAAAGGTTTCAATTTGAAAATATGTTTCCCCATATACTTGCATTTGTCTGGGTCTTAAACTTCCCCCATTCGGATCCATTTATTGGCAGGTGTTAAGATTGCTGCCATTGTGTCTAATTATGGCATGATATTTTGGGAAGTAAAAAGGCATTGAGATGCATGAAAGGTTTTGGCGGAGTAAATACTAAAAACACCTCTCCAATGGCTGAAGGGTCAGGAACCAAAGGTGTGAGATTCAAAGCAGTTGGAACCTTGCCCAAATCTAATACATTTTGAAACTTATTTGATTTGAGGCAGGTTCCTTTAGATCGAAAAATAGCTGATGTGACTCCTTTATTCAAAAGGAAGGGAGGCAGAATGCAGGAAACTGCACGCCAATTAACTTAACATCTATCAGGGAAACTGTAGAAGCTATTATGAAAGACAATATAACAGGCACTTGAATAAGTTTGAGGTAATCAGGCAGAACCAGTGTGGCTTTGTCAAAGGGAAATCCTGTTTAACTATTTTGTTGGATTTCTTTGGGGAAGTATCTTGAGCTGTAAATATAGGATAACCAATGAATGTACTTTGTGTGGATTTCCAGAAGACATTTGATAATGCGCCATATTTCCAAGAATAAAAGCTCATGGTGTAAGGGAGTAACATATTGACATGAAAGGATGATTGGCTTGCCAACATGAAGCAAAGAGAGAAGGATTAAGTGGGTCTTTTTCAGGTTGGTTGAATGTCACAACTGGTGTCCCACAGAGTTTAGTGCTGGAGCCTCCAACTCTTTGCAATTTATATAAATGGTTTAGATGAAGGGACAAGAGACCTTGGAGTGCAGATTCATAGGTGCTTGAAAATGGAGTCTCAGGTAGATAGGATAATGAAGAAGGTGTTCAGTATGTTTTATTTTAATCATCAGAGCATCGAGTATAGGATTAGGATGTCATGTTGTGGATGTACAGGACATTGGTTAGGCCACTTTTAGAATATTGTACGCAATTCTGGTCACTCCTCTATAGGAAGGATATCACGAAACTTGAAAGGATTCAGAAAAGATTTACAAGGATTTTTTAAAGATTAGGTTAGATTGTATTCCCTACAGTGTGGAAACAGGCCCTTCAGCCCAACCAGTCCACCCCGACCCTCCGAACAGTAACCCTCCTAGACCCACTTCCCTCTGACTGATGCACCTAACATTATGGGACAATTTAGCATGGCCAATTCACCTGACCGGTACATCTTTGGATTGTGGGAGGATACCAGAGCACCCGGAGGAAACCCATGCAGATACAGGGAGAATGTGCAAACTCCACACAGACAGTCGCTCAAGGGTGGAATTGAGCCCAGGTCCGTGGCACCGTGGGGCAGCAAGCTAACCACTGAGCCACTGTGGATGTTGCCAGGGTTTGAACTATAAGGAGAGGCTGAATAGGCTGGAGCTGTTTTCCCTGGAATGTTGGAGAGGTGACCTTATCGATGTTTATAAGATCATGAGGGGCGTGGATAGACATTTTTCTGAGTCTTAAACCTGCCCCATTCGAGGGATCCATTTATTGTCAGATGTCAGATTGTCAGATGTCAGAACTTAAGATGTTAAGAAAGATCGGCAAAGTCTTTTCCCCGGGTTGGGAGAGTCCAGAACCAGCGGGCATAGGTTTAGGGTGAGAGTGGAAAAATGTAAAAGGGACCTAACTAGCAACCTTTTCGGGGTGGTGCGTGTGTGGAATGAGCTGTCAGAGGAAGTGGTGGAGGCTAGTACAATTACAACATTTAAAAGGCATCTGGAAGGGTACATTAACAGGAAGGGTTTTCGAGGGATATGGGCCAAATGCTGGCAAATGGGACTAGATTAATTTAAGATATCTGGTCGGCATGGATGAGTTGGACGGAAGGGTCTGTTTCCATGCTATACATCTCCATGACTCTATGAGCTATGGTATGGTAGGACCAAATTACTGCAGATGCTGGAATCTCTACTGAAAGCAACAAATGTTGGAGATCACAGTGGGTCAGATAGTATCCATGGAGAGAGAGCAAGCTAATGTTTTGTGTATAGATGACTCTTTATCAGAGATTTTCATCTAGACTCAAAATGTTAGCTTGCTGTTTATCCATGGATACTGTGTGACCTGCTGTGATCTCCAGCATTTGTTATTTTCAATCCTATGATATGGTTGTTAGATTTGCAGATGTCACTAGGATAGGTAGAAAAGTAAGCTTTGAAGAGGACATAAGAAGTCTACAAAGGGATACAGACTGGCTAATGAATGTACAAATATTTGGAAAATATAATGTGAGTATAATGTGAGCAAGTGTGAAATTGTTCCTTTTGACAGAGAGAATAGAAAAGATAATATTAACTAAGTGTTGAGAGTTGCAGAGCTCTGAGAGGCAGAAATATCTGGGTGTCCTAGTGGATGAATCACAGAAGGTTAGTATACAGGTAGCAGGAAGAGGCAAGTCAAAAGAATGTTTCACAGAAACATAGAAAACAGGAGCAGGAGTAGACCATTCGGCCCTTCGAACCTGCTCCACCATTCAATATGATCAGGGCTGATCATGCAATCTCATTATCCCGCTCTCGCCTTTCCATGTCCAGCTTCCTCTTGAATATATCTAACAAGCTGTCCCCAACAGCTTCCTGTGGGAGAGAATTGCACAGATTCACAATTCTCTGAGTGAAGAAATTCTTCCTCATCTCAGTCCTGAATGGCTAACCCCTTATACTTAGACTGTGACCCCTAGTTCTGAACTTCCCCAACATCAAGAACATTCTTCCCACATCTAATCAGTCCAGTCCCATCAGAATTTTATGAGATTTCTCTTCATTCTTCTAAGTTCCAGTGAGTACAAGCCCAGTTGATCCAATACTTCTTCCTTTGTCAGTCCTGCCATTAGTTTTGTGAATCTTTGCTGACCTCCCTCAATAGCAAGAATGTCCTTCCTCAGACTAAGAGACCTCATTGCAAAGGGAATTGAGTGCAAGAGTAGGGTGGTTTTACTTCAGTTATATAGGGCACTGGCAAAACTGCACCTGGAGTACCATGTACAGTACTGGTCACCATACTTACAGACAGATGTTAACGTGTTGGAAGCAGTTCAGAAAACTCTTATTAAACTAATATATGGAATGAGCAGATTGTTTTATGCGGAAGGGTAGGCCTGCATGCTCAGGCGTTTAGAAGATCAGAGGTGATCTGGTCAGCATGGATGGGTTGGACCGAAAGGTCTGTTTCCATGCTGTACATCTCTATGACTCTGTATAAGATCCTGAGGGGACTTGACTGGCTGGATCATGAAAGGATATTTCCTCTTGTGGGCAAAGATCTAGAGTGAAGATCATAATTTTAAAATAAGGGGTCAACCATTTAAACCAGAGATGAGTAAATGTTGTCTCTGGAATCACTTTCCTCAAAAAGTAGTGCTCACAGAATATTTAAGCATTTTTAAGGCCGAGGTGGATGGTGTCTTGATTACCAAAAGGGATAATAACTTCTCGGGGATAAGCTGGAATGTAGAGTTCAGTTTATATTCAGATCAACCATGATCCTTATTGAATGAAAGAGCTTGATTTTGTTTCTTGTTCATACAGAAAAGGAGTGTAGAGGAGCAAAGCTTTCCTTTTTATTGGAATAACAGCATCTCATTTTCTGCTTGGAAACTCGACAGCCTTCTGGATTTAAAATCAAGTTCAACAACTTTGGGCCTTGAGCACCTTCTCCCATGTCCCTACACAACCCACCTCCCACACACACACAAGGCCTTGTTATCACTTTATTTGCTGTTACACATTCCCCATTGTTGGCCACTAATTATCCCCATTAGCAACTATTCATTCTCCCATGCTGATCATCATTGACTCCTTTGTTTGTCCAACTGCTCTTCTCTCTCTTTGTGCTCTAGCCCCACCTATCGTTTATTCCTTGCCTTCTCCCCCCTCTCCCCCACCCTATCTTCTGCATATAAAACTGATATTTTCCTAGTTACCATCAGTTCTGAGGAAGAGTCGCTGGATCTGAAACATTAACTCTGATTTCTCTACACAGATGTTGCCAGACCTGCTGAGCTTTTCCAGTAATTTCTATTTTTGTTTCCTTTTATTAGATAGGTTTCTATGATCTGTTCTACTGATAATGTTTGACAATCAGCTTCAATGTATCGTAGTAGAAGCATGGACATATTAGAATATATGAAGGTGGATACATCTCTTAGTTCTGACCAGATATATCCAAGAACCCAGTAAGAGGCTAGAGAAGAAATTGCAGGGGCCCTGCTGATATATTTGCATCATCGTTAGCCACGGGAAGATTGCACGGTAGCAAATGTTGTGCTCTTATTCAACAAGTCCTGCAAAGAAAATCCTGAGCACTATAGACCAGCAAGTCTAACATCTGTGGTTGGTAAATTACTTGAGAAGATTCTGAGGGAGAAGATATCGATTCATTCAGAAAGACAGTTTGATTAGAAAAGTGTGTAAGAGATCATGCCTCTCAAACCTGTTAGAGTTCTTTCAGGAAGCGTCCAGGAAGGTTGATGGGGACAGGACAGTAGACATACTATATATATAGATTTCAGTAAGGCCTTTGATAAGGTTCTATTTTGTAGGCTGCTCTGGAAGGTTAGATTGCATGGAATTCAGGGAGAGCTGGATATCGGATACATAATTGGCTTCATGGTAGGAAACAGAGGGCAACAGTGGAAGGATGCTTGTTGGACTGGAGGCCTATGGCTAGTGGAGTACCTAAGGGGTCAGTGCTGGGCCCATTGCTATTTGTTATCTATATCAATGGTTTGGATGAGAATGTACATGGCATGATTAATAGGTTTGCAGATGACACTAAAATAGGCAGTAGTGTGGACAGCAATGAAGGTTATCAGAAATTGTAGCAGGAGCTCGATCAGCTGGGGAAATGGGGCGAGGAATGGCAAATGGAGTTTAATATACATATGTTCGTGGTGTTGCATTTTGGAAAGTCAAATCAAGGTAGGAGTTTCATGGCTTTAAGGAACAGAGGGAACTTTAAGTTCAAGTGCATAGTACTCTGAAAGTGGAGTCACAGGTAGACAGAGCAGTAAAGAAAGCTTTTGGCACACTGGCCTTTATAAGACAGGGCATCGAATATAGAAGTTGGGAAGTTATGTTGCAGTTGTTCAGGATGTTGGTGAGGCTGCACTTGGAGTATTGTGTTCAGTTTTGCTATAGGAAGGATATTATTAAACTGGAAAGAGTACAGAAGAAATTTGCAAGGATGTTGTCTGGACTCAATGGTCTCAGTTATGGGGAGAAGTTAGACAAGCTTGGACTTTTTTTCTTTAGAGTGTGGGAGACGTAAAGGGTATTTAAGACTATGAGAGGCATAGATAGGGTGAATGCACTCAGTCTTTTTCCCAGGGTTGGGGAATCAGGGACTAGAGGGCATCAGTTTAAGATAAGAGGGAAAAGAATAAAAGGGAACCTGAGGGGCAATGTTTTTACACTAAGGGTGGTATGCATATGGAATGAGCTGTCAGTGGAAGTGGTTGAGGCAAGTACATTAACAACGTTTAAAAGGCATTTGGACAAATACATGGTTGTGAAAGGTTTAGAAGGATGTGTGCCAAGAGCAGGGAAACAGGGTTAGCATGGATGGACATTTTGGTCGGCATGGACCAAATTGGGCCAAAGGGTCTCTCTCCGCAATGTGGGACTGTATGTCTCTATGTCTCTGGAGCTTTGAGAAAGGAATTGGATGAATGCTTGAAGGAAACTTTGAATAAAGATGAGGGAAGTGAGAGTAATTGGATAGCTCTTGGAACAAATATTCTGAAGCTCTGTGAAAGAAAATAAAAACTGTTCATTCCATAGAAACATATTTCATCTCTGCATAACTCCAAGATATAACATATACAAGACCTGGCATAGACATGATGAGTTGGCAAGTCCCAGGATATTCTCTCCAAATGATAGACATTTGTTTTCTTATATTATTGGGAACTTGTCCCTTTAAGTGAACCTGCTATTGGAGCACATTCATTGACAATCGCAGTCTGGGTTCCAGCTGATCAGTGACCTTAGTTGACCCTATCATTTTAAAATGGTACTTTCATGTCATAGACTGTTGAGCATAGTCCCAGAGCATAGTAATCTGTGCAATAGATGAGATTCGGTCTGATACCAGTGTCAATATGGGCATTCTAACAATATTCTGGTATTTGTAAGAGATGAAAATAGCATGCTTCCAGAAAGGCCAAACATTGGTCATTGCACAAAGCTCTGCAGCAGACCAAGAATTAACTGATAACATCTGCAAAATGAAAGCCAAATAGACTCAAGTTGCCCTAAGTTCAGCCTATAAGCATTGCATGTTTCACAAATAGCATCCAGTGAGAGTACATTTGAGTTTCAGGTGATTTCTGATGAAGAAACACATCAAATGCTCTGGATTCAACTGAGATTATTTTCAATGGAAGTTTGGTTTGAAGTGATTCTTTCAGAAATCGGAGTGTAATGGGCTGCACACTTCAGGGTCATATTTCATTAAAATTTCAGTAATGCCTCAAAACAGTCACAATGAAAACTGCTGCAGTGCGACACACCATTATGTGGGGCTTTGTGTTCTCTGAGTGAAGGCAATTTGACTCTGGGAGCCAGAGTGACATGAGCTTAATGAAGGGGAAGAAGGACTTTTTAAAGATAACTTTTCCTGAGCCCACACTCACTGCAAAGACAGATAATCTGAAGCTGTTGGCTGATGTACCTGGAAAGGTCTAAATCTGGATCTTAATTACTTCAATGTAGTGTTTTTGCAGTTGTTGAGGTCTGGTGTTTTGCTATATTAAGAGAATGTGGTATGCATGATCATTGGTTAGTGTTCTCAAAATTGCTTCATCTTTGTACCTCTTAACGAATAATACATTTGCCATTGTCAGGTGGATGAGATTTAAAGTTTTCCCTGATTGCTTTTTATTAACCCCTTCCTGGAAAATTCCCTACTTTTTTTTAACCTCCCCTTCACCCTTAAAGGCAATGTCAGTCATAGTGGACAGTTCCAATAGGTCATTGACCCCTGATAGGTCCAATGTTCATACATAAAACACTAATGTACAATTCCAGCACAGTGATCATCCGAGTCCGTAACACTGGTCACACACCTTTTTGAATATAGAGAATACTGTGGTGTCAGTCCAGCCCATCACTGTAAGGAAAGCAAAATGTTGGAAGTTAAACATCCTCAAAAAAAAGAATTTTGCAGCATCTGCAGAGAATCCCGACAGTATGGAAGCAGGCTATTCTGCCCATCAAGTCCACACCAATCATCCAAAGAGCATCCCACCCAGATTCACCCCCTTACCCTTTATCTTCCATGGCTCATCCACCTAACCTATTCATCCCTGGACACAACAGACAATTTAGCATGTCCAATCCATCTGACCTGCATATCTTTGGACTGGAAGGAAACACTCACAGACACTGGGAGAATGTGCAAATGCCAAATGGCCACTTGAAGGTGGAATTGAACCCAGAGCCCTGCTGCTGGGAGGTAGTAATGTTAACCACTGAGCCACTGTGCCACCCAGAAAGAAGTAAAAACAGAATTAACAAAGTGCAAATCTGGATTGTTGTGGAATACTGTCTACTTGCCTGGATGAGTGCAGCTCCACCAAAACTCAAAGTGCTCAACATGAACCAAGACAAAACAACCCACTTGATTAGCACTACACCCACTATCTCATTTTCTCCATCTCAGAAAAGCAATGTGTGCACCATCTACAAGGTACACTGTAGCATCTCACCAAGAACACCTTCCAAACCCACAACCTCTACTAGCTAGAAGGACAAAGACAATAGATACATGGGAACACTGCAACCACCAAGTTCCTCTCCAATGCACACACCATCATGATTTGTGAAGATATCACCATTCCTTCACTTTCTCTGGATCAGGAATCTTGGAGTTCCATTCCTGACAGAACTACAGAATTATCTTCACCATTCAATCTGTTATGGATCAAGATGGCAGTGCACCGTCACCTTCTCAATGCAGATGTTGAAACTGTCTGTCTATATTTTAAATGACCTGAACATTTCTGACTATTAGCTTGACTTACAGATTATTCAAAACATGTGACACTCTTTAAATAAAGTTCATCCTAAAATGTTTCTAAATTCTCGGTTCAACATTTTCCATTTCAAATTTCAACAGTTCCACTTTCCTGACCTACTTTGAAGTAATATTCTGAGCTTATCTATCCCATTTAATATTTGATGTGCTTTTAATGAGGTTGTGGCATAATCCTTTTTGTCTACCCTGCTCTGATGGTGAACTTTTTTTTATCTTTCAAATGAGCTCACTCGTTTCAGACTTGCACTCCCATAGTGCTTTGACAAGTGTTAATTCTTTTTCCTAGCAGATCTATACATAAAACTCCAAATGCAATCTGATACCTGCAGGGTTACAAGAAACCTTGCCATTGCTATATTTTACTGACTAATATGTTTCCTTCTTGACAATAGTGATTACATTTCAAACCTAGTTCATCAAATGAAAAGCACATTAAGTTTGTGATTGACTTGATATCAATGCAATCCTTTTCTTCTTTACATTTTTGAAGGTGAACAATAGTGTGGTTGGAGGGTGAGACTGAAGTTGGGCAAGCGGAAAAGAGGGGAGAGTGCAGTGCTGCATGACAGTCACCCCACGGTCTGGATTTGGAGAAACACTGGTTGTGGGGGAGAGGGGAGCATGCTTTAAAAATAGCTTTGTTGGACAGTCTCTCAGTCTTCTGCTACCACTGGGACACACTGTAGTGGGAGGGTGGGAGACATGCGGGATTTTGGGGGAGAGCTGGCATTAATGTCTCCAATGAACTTCTGTCAAGAGCCCCTTCATAGACCAGTGAGGGACAGAGTCAAACTTTCAAAGATAAAAACAAAAGGAGTAAACCGTCAAGTGCTCATTAGTGTCCAGCTCTCGGAAGCATGGTGGGTTGTCAGGATTTATCGTGGCTGTTGATTTGAAACTGTTTTTAAAAAGGGAGATGGTCAAACTCTGGTATTGATGTGATGGTGAATGGCTAAAGCATCACCACTGCAGATTAGTACCAAATGAGTAAACATTTTGACACAGGTTTGGCTTGTGAGGCTGCTGAGTCTCATTCCTCTGCCTCCAGGCACCAGAGAGCCCAGTAATGGCCTGCCAACCCATTCTACCTTTGACAACCATTTTCCAGGACTAATTTTCACTGGCGTGCTGCCGAACTCACCTCGAATCTAATTCAGGCCTTTCAAAATGTATTTTAAAAATCACTGTGAGGTCAGATTTTCCAAGGAAGTGGCAATCTCATGCACATACAGTTACAGTCATTGAGCTGTAAAGCACAGAAACAAACCCTTCAGTCTAACTTTTCTATGCCAACCTCATATCCTAAATTAAGTTAATCCCATTTGCCAACATTTGGCCCATGCTCCTTTAAACTCTTTCTATTCACATACCTATCCAGATGCCTTTGAAAGATTGGAATTATACCAGCCTCTACCACTTCCTCATTCCATACTCACACCACCCTCTGTGTGAAAAGGTTGCCCCTTAGGTCCCTTTTAAACTTTCATCTCTCACCTTAAACCTATGCTCTCTAGTTTTGGACTTCCTCTCTCCAGGGAGAAAACCTCGACTCTTTATAAACCTCTATAAGGTCACCCCTCAGCCTTCAACGCTCCAGGGAAAACAGCCCCAGCCTATTCAGCCTCTCCCTCTAGCTCAAACCCTCCAATCTAGCTACATCCTTGTAAATCTTTTCTGAACCCTTTCAAGTTTCTCAACATCTTTCCGATAGCAGGGAGACTAGAATTGCATGCAGTATTCCAAAAGTGGCCTAACCAATGTCCTTTACAGCCTCAACATGACCTCCCAACTCTCAAAGTCAGTGCACTCACTAATAAAGGCAAGTATACCAAGTGTCTTCCTTGCTATCCTGTCTATCTGGCACTCTACTTTCAAGGAACTATGAACCTGCACTCCAAGGTCTCTTTGTTCAGCAACACTCCCCAGTACCTTACCATTAAGTGTATAAGTCCAGACTTTTCTTCCCAAAATACAGCACCTCGCATGTATTTAAATTAAACTCTACATGCCAATCCTTACCCCATTGGCCCATCTGATCAAGATCCCGTTATATTCTGAGGTAACCTCCTTCACTGTCCACTATCTCCAATGTTGGTGTCAACTGCAAACCAACTAACCATATCTCCTGTGTTCACATCCAAATCATTTACATAAATGACAAAAAGCAGTGGACCCAGCACCTGTCCTCATGGCACACTGCCGGTCACAGATCTCCATTATGAAAAGCAACCCTCCACCACCACCCTCTGTCTTCTACCTTTGAGCCAGTTCTGTATCCAAATGGCTAGTTCTCCCTGTATTACATGTAATCTAACCTTGCTAACCAGTCTACCATGAAGAACCTTGTTGAATGCCTTACTGAAATCCATATAGATTAGGTTAAAATCTCTATAGTATGGAAACAGACTCTTTGGCCCAACAAGTCCACACTGACCTTCCGAAGAGTAACCCACCCAGACCCATTCCCCTACCCTATCTTTACCTCTGACTAATGCACCTAACACTATGGGCAATTTAGCATGGCCAATTCACCTGACACGCACATAGAGTCATAGAGGTGTACAGCATGGAAACAGACCTTTCGGTCCAACCTGTCCATGCCGACCAGATATCCTAACCCAATCTAGTCCCACCTGCCAGCACCCGGCCCATCTTTGGACTGTGGGAGGAAACCGGAGCACCCGAAGGAAACCCACGCTGACACAGGGGGAATGTGCAAACTCCACACAGACAGTCGCCCGAGGTTGGAATCAAACCCAGGTCCGTGGTGCTGTGAGACAGTAGTGCTAACCACTGAGCCCGTACAGATCATGTCCACTGCTCCATCCTCATCAAACCTCTTCTTTACTTCTTGAAAAGACTCAACCAAGTTAGTGTTTGCGACTCTGGCCCTTCTATTTTACATTTCTGAGAGGAGATTTTGGTCAGAGCTCCCCACCCCCACCCACCCCCGCCAGAAATGTGGAGGTGTAACTGTTGTGCTGACACTTCTTTTGCAGTGTAGACCTGTCAGAGGAAGGGAAGCCACATTCACTTTTCACAGCTCTTAGCTGCCAAATTCTGAAAGTTGTCAACCAGGCAGCATCTTTGACAGTCGCTGTCAAACAGGAAGTACATTGGGTAAGGGTGATGTTAAGGTCTACCACAAATCTTGCCAGGGAACAGTGTTGATGCTCGCCAACTACCTAATCAAAAATGCTCTCAAAAAAAATGGTAGTGAGAAGACTTCCTTGGGTGGTGATAATTTGGCCGAACCTGCCCAAAGGCAAGGAGGACCTTTTTTTATTCATTCAGAAGATGTGGGCACCACTGGCTGTCCAGCAGCATTTATTGCCCGTTCCTTGAGAAGATGGTGGTGAGCTGCCTTCTTGAACTGCTGCAGTCCATGTGCTGTAGGGAGATTCAGAATTTTGACCCAGAGACAGTGAAGAATCAGTGATATATTTCTGAAATTTGCAGTTGGTGGTGTTCCCATGTATCTGCTGCCCTTGTCCTTCTAGATGGAAGTGGTCATGTGTTTGGAAGCCATTGCTGATAAGTTACCAACAGCAGATGTCAGAAGATGGACACAGCATGGATCCCATTGTACCTGATTCCACACCACTGTCTGTCCTACCTGGCAACCCTTAACCAGGAGGCAGAGGAGGGAGATAAAATTCAAGACAATACCAGAATTCCAGATGTCACTACCTGTAAATACATATATTTGGTTGTTTGTCTTCTTAAACATGTGGAAATAGGCACAGAATTTGATACTAAATCTTACAAAATCTTAAAATCTTTAACAAATTCATTTTCTCTGGAAACTGCTCAAAGATTCCTAAATCTGACTGTGAATGGAAGGAACATGTTGTGTCCTGATCGTCGACCAAGTTATGTCCTCAAATTGGCTCTCCTTTTTCCACACCACATAGTTCTTCTTCAGATATTTTCTAATCATGCTTTTCAAAGAAGTTTGAATCCACCTCTGGAGCATGGTGTCCTGGTCCTGGTCACTTACAGTTTGCGATCTATAATTTCTTCAAAGAACTCGAATAAATTGGTTAAACTGTATTTCCATGTGAAAGACTTTAGATTTAGTTCCAAACTAAATAATAGCATAACAATTCATTTTTGATAGTTTGGAGAGATTTACTTAGATTACTTACAGTGTGGAAACAGGCCCTTCGGCCCAACAAATCCACACCAACCCGCAACCCACCCAGACCCCTACATTTACCCCTTCACCTAACACTACGGGCAATTTAGCGTGGCCAATTCACCTGACCTGCACATTTTTGGATTGTGGGAGGAAACCGGAGCACCCGGAGGAAACCAACGCAGACACGGGCAGGATGTGCAAACTCCACACTCCTGAGGCGGAGAATTGAACCCATGTCTCTGGCGCTATGAGGCAGCAGTGCTAATCAGTGTGCCACCATGCCGCCCGTAATTAGATTAGATTAGATTACTTACAGTGTGGAAACAGGCCCTTTGGCCCAACAAGTCCACACTGACCCGCCGAAGCGCAACCCACCCAGAGACAGGGTTTCTGATGCTGAGTGATGCCAATAATGTGGTTTCAAATGACAATGCAGTTTTAAATCAGGATGATATATGTGTTTGAGGTGAAAATATAAGTACTAGTGTTACCATATGTCTGCTACCTGTCCTAGATTGTAGAAGACCAGTGTTTGAAAGGCATTTCTAATGGAGCCATGATGAATGGCAGAGAAATCTGACAAGGCCTATCTTGACATCAGAAGCTTTTCACTCCACCTTTTATGTTTTTGACAAGCAATGCAGTTTTTCTTTGTGAGTTGCCATTACTGCTTGTTAATCACCTCATTAACTGCCCAACTCACCTCATTAATATCCAGCTTTCTTGCCTACCAGACAAGCTAGACATGAAGTATACTTGTCATAGAAACCAGAGCATGTTGCTGGCCAATTCAGCTTACTGTTTGCTCTGAAGGAATTCCATGTTGCATATGACAAAACAGTCTTCCAGCAGCAGTCCTTGTCCACAAATGTTGTTACCTGGCATTTTCCAAACCCTTGCAACCATCCTGACACCTTTCTTGCAGAGAATTGCATGGCAGGATAAACCACAACAAGCACTGAAAGGCTGCAGCAAGGAGTCTTTGTGCACTCTGACAGGGTCTCAGCTCACAATCAGCTACACCGCTAGGTTGCTCATTTGCTCTCTTTTCGCTCGTTCAATGAATGCCACACCATGCCATGCCAGAAAGTGGGTGGGAGCCAGTCTTCAGTCCAGTCAAGGTGGGGATGAGGTCAGTCAAGGAAACCTGATTGTGTCGAACACAGGCACAACCTGCACATCACCAAGAGCCCTGGCTATTGCCAGTCTTCCGCTGGGGACACTCATGGCCAGCGACATCTGTCCTGAGACTGGACAGTGCTCAGGTTTGTTGGGCCATCACACATGGTCAGGACAATCATGCACCCTCTGTCAGCTGCAAATACAGTGGTCAGGGACCTGCTCAATCATCTCCAAGGGCTATTTGAAAATTGTCAGAGGTTTGAGGTGAGTGCACTTCTGAGGGTCCATCCCTCGAGCATTCAGGAAGGTTCAAGGGGGTGCCTGTACTGTCAGTGGACAGTAGCAACATGGACTAGTATTTAAATGGCGAAAAGTTGCAGCATGCTGCTGTGCAAAGGGATCTGGGTGTTCCTGTGCTTGAATCACAAAAAGTTGGTTTGCATGTGCAGCAGATAATTAAGCAGGCAAATTAAATATTCCCTTCATTGCAAGAGGGATGGAGTTTTAAAATAGGAAGGTTATGCTGCAACTGTAATGGGAGCTGGTGAGACCACATGTGAAGTACTGCGAACAGTTTTGGTTTCCTGACTTGAGAAAGGATATACTGGCACTAGAGGCAGTGCAGAGGAGGTTCACTGGGTTGATTCCAGAGTTGAGAGGGTTGGCTTATAAGGAGAGATTGAATAGACTTGGATTATATTTATCAGAATTTAGAAAAATGAGGGTGGGATCTTATAGAAACATATAAAATTATGAAGGGAATAGGTAAGATAGAAGTAGAGAGGATATTTCAACTGGTGGGTGAAACTAGAAATAGGGGGCATAGCCTCAAGATAAAGGGGAGCAGATTTAGGACTGAGCTGAGGAGGAACTTCTTCACTCAAAGGGTTGTGAATCTGTGGAATTCCCTGCCCAGTGAGTAGTTGATACCACCTCGTTGAATGTTTTTAAGATGTGGAGGTGCCGGTGTTGAACTGGGGTGGACAAGGTCAGAAGTCACACGACACCAGGTTATAGTCTGACAGATGTGTTTGAAATCACAAGCTTTCAGAGCATTGCCCCATCATGACTCCACATGGTGAAATGGGAGCGCTTCCAAAACTTGTGATTTCAAATAAACCTTTTGGACTATAACACGGTGTTGAGCGTTTTTAAGGCAAAGATAGATAGTATTTTGAACAATATAGGAATGAAGGGTTATGGTGAGTGGGCCGGTAAGTGGAGCTGAGTCCATGAAAAGATCAGCCATGATCTTATTGAATGGTGGACCAAGCTCAATGGGCCAGATGGCCTAATCCTGCTTCTATTTCTTATGTTCTTAGGCTTTTATCAATGCCAAAACAGAGGGTGGGTGGGGGAGTCCAACTAGGAGAGAAAGCAGAGCCACTGGTTGTAGAGGCTGGGAAGTTATGTGGCTATGCAAAACAGCATGTAAGGTCTTGGTGTACTACTGGGTGGGGAAGGATTATTAGTGGCAATGACAACTACCGTGCTCTCCACAGCACAGATGAACAAGGTAGGTGTCATTCGGAGTAACACTGGGGTTCATAAGGAGTGGAAGATATTTTGTTGTGGGCATATTTCGGTGTCTCCACATCCCCGGGGGAGGGTGGTGGCAGTGATGAGAGAATTCGATTTTTGCCTCAATCCACTTGCCGAGCGAGCTGGTCCACATAATTATTAGGTGCGGCAAGACCCTGTTGGTGAGATAATATGCACCCACCCATTTGGGTTTTTGTCCTTGAACAGTGCTATACCATCCTTAGTGTGGTTAACAAGTGACAAGTGGGGTATCATATTGTCCTAATCTTGACAGAGTAACACCTCTGAGGACATTAGAGCACACCAGTATGACAAGGTTACCAAAGTTATGGACTCAACTTTCGAAAGTGGAACTTTAACTCATGCTTTTAAGAGTCAGAGTCAAGTGACCAAAGGATAGGGCAAAGATTCAAGGGAAGCAGCAAGAAGGTTTAGAGGGGATGTGAGGCAAAATGTTTTCACCCAGAGGGTGGTTAGAATCTGGAACTCACTGCCTGTAAGGGTGATAGAGGCAGAAGCCTTCATAACATTGAAGAAGTATCTAAGTGTGCACGTGCAACGTCAAGGCATACAAGGCCAAGGGCCAAGTGCTAAAATATAGGATTGGAGTAGTCGGGTGGTTGTTTTTTATGACTGGCACAGACTCAGTCAATCGAAGGGCCTTTTATCTGTGCTGTCATTCTCTAAGACCCTATGATTCTAACTTTGAATTCATGTCATGCTTCAGCTCCATTCATCTTGGAAGCAAGCCAAGATTTTAATCTTATTTGTTTCTTCTCTGCAGGATTACCGTCTAAACATCTTCCTGCGCCAGCAGTGGAATGACCCCAGGCTGGCGTACAGTGAGTACCCCGATGATTCTTTAGACTTGGACCCCTCCATGTTGGATTCAATCTGGAAACCAGATCTCTTCTTTGCAAATGAGAAAGGAGCCAACTTCCACGAGGTCACAACCGAGAACAAGCTATTAAGAATTTTTAAAGATGGGCTTGTCCTTTATTCAATAAGGTAGGAGACAGTGAGTGGAGGAAATGAGTAGCATAACTCCGATGTCTGTTTTTATCTGACTGCCAAATGCTCTTTCTCTGAGCAATTGTTTACCATCAGCCTAACTCTAAGCTTCATAACCACATTATCTCCAGTTGGCAGAGTGAAATTCCAGGCTGAAATTAACTGCTGTTTACACTATTCTGATAGACATGGCACCATGTCACATAGCAGGGTTGATTGCGCTTTTCTTGTGTAATATGTTGCTAGGGTTCCGAATGACTCAATTACAACTCGATTCCTTTTTGCTGAAAATAAACTGAGCCCTTAAACTGTGGAATCTGTGCTCACCAACTTGTCTCTCCTGCCTCTGCAGTCCCATCCTAACGAATCACACTTAATTAAAAATATTGAATTTGCTTGCTCATACATCATTGCAGTTACTCACACAAAGGATAATGATTGAACTTAAAAAGGGTCCAGCCAAATTAGAGAAGTGAGTGACAGATGTTTATTATTGCAGACCGTAGAATTTCAAAGATGGGTCAGGGCGTTATACTCCAGGGAATCAATAAGTTCACCTACCTGCTGATCGCCAAGCTCCCACTTTTTAAAAATAATTTATTGCCTTCTCAGTTTGTTTCTGCTACTCTATGTTGTGGAATTTTATCAGAAGGCTACTCCTGCAACCTTGTAGTTTTCGTCACCTCAACCAAAATCTGGCCTTGGGTGAGGGATAACAAATGCTGAGGAAATAGCAGCAGAAGTAGACCATTCAGCCCCTCAAGTCTGCTCCGGCATTCAACGAGATCATGGAACATCTGTTATGTTTCAAAGTCCATATGCCCAACAACCCTGATATTGATCCCTCTGCCTAATAGGGATCTGTGTACGTCTGCCTTAATCATATTTACTGACCCTGCCTCTCCTGCTTTCTGAGGTAGAGAACTCACACAGAGCCAAATAAATCCTCCTTATCTCTGACCTAAAAGAGCGACTCCTAATTTGAAAGCAGTACCTCCTAGTTCTGAATTCACCAACAAAAGTAAACATCCTTTCCACATCAGCTTGTCAAGACCATTTAGGATCTTATGCACTTGAAATAAGTTATCCCTCACTATTCTAAGCTGCAACAGAATTAAACCTAATCTATCCAAGATATCCTTATCAGCCAACCCACTCATTCCAAGTACCCATCGAGTAAATTTCCTCTGAGCCACCTACAATACATTTATATCCTTCTGCAAATAAAGAGACCAAATCTGAGCAGAATGTTTGAGATGTGGTCTCACTAATTCGCTGTATTATTGAAGAATTACAGCTTTCCTTTTGTCTTCAATTTCTCTCATAATAAAAAGAGCATCCCCTTAGCCTTTTTGATTATGTGTTATACCAGCCATGGTGGTAAATCCCTGGGTTTTAAATATGTACAGCTATGGACTCATACAGCTATACAGCATGGAAACAGATCCTTCGGTCCAACTCATCCATGCCAACCAGATATCCTGAACAAGTCCAGTCCCATTTGCCAGCTTTTGGCACATATCACTCTATATCCTTCCTATTCATATATCCATCCAGATGCTTCTTAAATGTGGTAATTGTAGCAAACTCCACCACTTCCTCTGGCAACATCCACACGTATTAACCTTTGCTTGAAAAAGTTGCCCCTTTTAAATCTTTCCCCCTACCTTCAACCAATGCACTCAAGTTTTAGACTCCCCCACCACCGGGAAAATACCTTGTCTGCTTATCCTATCCATACCCCACATGATTTTATAAACCTCTATAAGGTCATCCCTCAGCTTCCGATACTCCAGGGAAAACAGCCCCAGCCTGTTCAGCCTCTCCTTATAGCTCAAGCCCTCCAACCCTGGCGACATCCTTATAAATCCTTTTTGAACCCTTTCAAGTTTTACAACATCTTTCGTATAGTAGGGAGACCAGAATTGCACACATTATTCCAAAAGTGGCCTAACCAATGTCCTGCACAGCTGCAACATGACCTGCTAACTTCTACATTCAAAGCACTGACCAATAAAAATAAACATACCAAACGCCTCATTTGCTATTCTGTCTACCTGGGACTCCACTTTCAAGGAACTGTGAACCTGCACTCCAAGGTGTTTTTTGTTCAGCAACACTCCCCAGAGCCTTTCCATTAAGTGTATAAGTCCTGCCCTGTTTTGCCTTTCCAAAATGCAGCACCTCACATTAATCTAAATTAAACTCCATCTGCCACTCCTCTGCCCTTTGGCCCATCTGATCAAGCTAAACTTCTTTGCTGTCCAGTACACCTCCAGTTTTGGTGTCATCAGCAAACCTACTAACTGTACCTCCTATGTTCACATTCAAATCATTTATGTCAATGACAGAAAGAGGTGGACCCAGCACCGATCCTTATGGAGTGAAGGTTTATGGATATGGTGCCAATCAAGTAGTTGCTTTGACCTAGATGATGTCAAGCCTTTTGAGTGTTGCTAGAGCTACACCCTTCCAGACCAGTAAGGAGTATTCCATCATACTCCTGAGTTGTGACGGGTAGATGGTGGAGAGGCTTTGGGGAGTCTGGAAATGAATTACCTAAGAATTCTTAAATGCTGTATTTTAATTTGCTAAGGTGAATGGTGTGTCCACATGGAAGGACTTGCAATCCATGTTGTAAACATCCAAGTTAAACAGATGCAAACAGAAAACATGAAACTTATAGCATGTGTGCATAATCAGTGGACAACTATTAGCAAAGGTAAAATAGGAAGAGAATTTGGATCAGACTTTAAAATTACTGGAATTACGTTGTGATTGTTACACCATTATCCAGTATGTTGTTAGTGTTTAATTATGTACTTTTTAAAAAAATGTTCTTATTTGACTGGATCAGATTTAGAGTATCATGCCTCCTTTTGGTATACTGCTCTTCATCAATATGCCAAGCTCTCAATTAATACCCCAACCCTGATCTCCATCAGTGCTCTATGCCCACTCTCCATTGATTTCTTAAATTAACCTCATGACTGAAGTTATTGTTACACACAAGAAAAAATATTAATGCAACATGTGTGCACACAGAATACAAATAAAGAATGTATCCAAAACATAAAAGTAGAACAAAACTATCCAGTTTAGTCTCTGAATTACTCACGCAGAGCAGATAGTTGAACATTGCAGGCTTTACAGTGGACATTACCAATATTCTTGACACTGGTTGGTAAACAATCAATTTGACAATCCTAAACTTTACAGATTAGCTGAGATTCTGTAGTTCCAATGCCTTCTGACTGTGATTGAACTCCAACCTTTGTTCCCCTCTTTAACTGGCATACATCACTCAGAGTTATGAAGGGTCCTTTCTTGCAACACATGGATAATTAGGAGTAAAAGCAGAAATTTCTGGAGAAATTCAGTAGGTCTGGAAACTTGTTCTGCTTTCTCCCCAATAGATACAGTAGATCTGCTGAGTTTCTCCAGCGATTTCTGAGTTTGTTTCAGATTTCCAGCATCCACAGTTCCCGGTTTCATTTATGTTCTTCATCTGCAAATGTCACAGTTTGCTAATGCTCAAATAAACATGAGAATGCTCAGTGCCACCAGTCTACACCAGTAGAGTTAAACTAGCTTTTTTAAGCCTTGCTGTTGTGTATTCTGAGAAAAAACAGACCTATCTTTAAGAGGTGGCCTTCCTCTGTGATGGGAGATATAGTCAACCCTTTTGTTATCTTTTGTTAAGTCTCTCTCTGTTTGAAGTTCCCTAATAATTTACATGTACAACATTCCATTGACTGTTTGCCTGACAGTCACTGAATTTAAATTTACAGTTTTTCTACAGCTGTCCTCCTTTCGAAAACAACATAATTTGGAATTATAAAAATATAATGTTTATAAATACTTTGGGTTTCTCAACCAGGATCATAACAATACCTCACCTCCACTGGCCATTAAAATTTCTCCCCCTCCTCTCTCTCTACCCCTCTGTCTCTCTCTCTCTCTCTCTCTTTCTCTCTCTCTCCCTTTCTCCCACTCCTTTGGAGACTTTCACCGTTCTCTTCATCCAAATCCAAACCTCTCCTCAACCCAGATTCCTTCACCTCTCCTCTCTGTCTAGATCCCATCCCTGATGTTCATGGTAGACCTTCCTTTTTGAATACTGGGGGCATGAGTTTAAGGTTGACAGTAAGAAAGTTTAAGGGAGATGTGCAAGGAAAGTTTTTTACACAGACAGTGACAGATTATCTGGAATATGCTGACTAGAGAGCTGGTGGTAGCAGATATGATAGCAAAAGTCAGGAGGCATTTAGACTGACACATGAAGAGGCAGGGAATAGAGGGATACAGGCCATGTACAAGCAGATGGGATTAGTTTAGGATGGCAACATGGTCAGCATTGTTATGGCAGGCCAAAGGGCATGTTTCTGTGCTGTACTATCCAATGTCATACAGAAAATCCCTGGCTCTCCAGCTGGACGTGATCCCCATTCCCCTAATGTGTCTTATTAGAACTCCTTCATAGATTCCCTACAGTGTAGAAACAGGCCCTTCAGCCCAACAAGTCCACACCGACCCTCCAAACAGTCACCCACCTAGACCCATTCCCCTACATTTACCCCTGACTAATGCACCTAAGCTACACATCCCTGGACACTGTGAGCAATTTAGTTTGGCCAATTCTTCTAACCTGCACATCTTCAGACAGTGGGAGGGAACTGGAGCACCTGGAAGAAACTCACGCAGACACAGGGAGAATGTACAAGCTTCACACAAACAGCTGTCAGAGGCTGGAATCAAACCCGGATTCCTGGCACTGTGAGGCAGCTGTGCTAACCACTAAGCCACTGTGCCGCCTTGTCTTCTGCGACCAGGAAAGATTATACCAATTGGTCAAACTGATTATTCTGAAAGCTCTGCTCTCTGTGCAGCATCCCCAGTGGTTCCACAGTAATGGAGTCACTACATAAATGCTATTATAGTACCTGCTAACAAAAGGTCAGTTGGACAATGATCGGTGAAAGGTGAAGGCCGACAATTCTCAGGTACCGGCAACTACACGCAGAAAACATGTAGGAATGGCAATCAGTCCTTTGCAATGTTAATCAACATCAACATTCATCGGAGGAGACATTCAACAACAGGATGCACGGAGCATCAAAAAGCGTTCACCAGCTGCAGACACTTCATAATGGGAAGCAATTTGCAATGAGAGGTATAACACAACAGGAGGAAATACTCAGACCATAGCTGGGAACAAGGAATGGTTCAAATTGTGCTTTGGTCCTTGCTGATGGTTTTGATATCCATGAATAGTTCAATCTGATTCATATTAGTCTCCAGTTCTGTACATCTTGCTGATAGCCTGTCTGTCTGACAGCCATCTGACAACTTTGGGAGCTTATTCACTGACATGTGTCAGAGTTCATCTTTCTACTTGGAGATCACAAGCCCCACCATTGTATAGCCTACGGGTGCCGTTTGTTTTCAAGGAAGGAGTGAGACAAAACCAACATTGGCATTATTTATGTGAGCAATTACCAAAACTGGAGCACAAATTCTGCTATACCCCACAGAACTTAGGGCAGATCCCTTTTTGCATTAATACCAAAGCAAAAACAGATTACACCAACAAAAACATTGATCAAGATGAGCACTCCCTCTCCACCTGGTGCTTCAGGCATGATGGAACTAAGAGGAAGAGTCTTAGCTACAGCGAATGAGGATGGTTCACCGATGGTTCATTTCTATTTCCAAATGGAGAGCCTTTTACACGTTATCTAACAATTTCTAGAGTCATATACAGTTAGAATTGTACTCTTTAACTCCTCACTGCTCATTCTCTCTCAGCAGAACCTCTTCCCTCTTTTGTCTGACATTGTTCCCTACATGGATTATGCCCACTGGTCCTTCCCTCTGCAGCTCCGAGTAGACATCCCAAACCCTAGCACCAGACATGGGACACTGCTTTGTGCACTCTTGCGATCAGCTGCAGAGTACTATGTCTATTCCTCTGATTATACTGCCTCCTGCTACCACTACAGTGGCAACGGCAGCAATTAGGGACCCAGAGCAGGGACTGTGGCAGTCAGCCACTTGGTGGGGTTGGTGTGCCCGCGCAGAATTCTGGCAGTCGGTGATATCGTGGAAGCAGCTGGGGGCTTGGAACAGCGCAAGAGGAGGACTCTGGCGGAATGTGGCAAGGCAGCTGGTGAGCCAAGGGGGTGGTAGCAGCAAGACAGAACAGCAGAGCTGCAGGGTTTAAGAGACTGAGCCCAACATGGGGCGAGATCAAGGCCAGCACAGGGAGATATCGAGCTCAGTGCAGGACAGATGAGCTTGGTGTGGGGAGAGAGATTGAGCCCAGTGCAGGAGGGGTGAGGGGGTGGGGGTTGGGGATGCAGTGGGGTGAAGAGAAAGAGCCCCGTGCCGGCGTGGAGTACAGGGAGAAGAGATAGAGTGCAGTGCAGGGGGAGGGATTGACCTCAGTGCAGGGATAAAGTTTAAAAAATCACACAACACCAGGTTATAGTCTAACAGGTTCATTTGGAAGCACTAGCTTTTGGAGCGCTGCTCCTTCATCAGATGGTTATGGAGTATAAGATCATAAGACACACAATTTATAGCAAAAGGTTACAGTGTGATATAACCACAATTATATATTAGAAAAGACCTGGGTTGTTTGTTATGTCTCTCAACTTTTACAATGAACATGTTGGTTTTAGTTCTTTCGTATGTAAATCACAGAACATATAAAAGTTACATTCTCAAGTGAACTTTACCAATTGGTGTCATGTCAGCCCAGGTGTGTCATTTAAGGTGTGAGCTTCCCTGTGAGAGATTGTCTGTGCCACTACGGTCAGACTGATTCTAATCTACAAAATGGATTTACAGAATTTTGCATGGATTCATGTAGTTTTTGACCAAAGTAAAATGTAATTCTGCAAGTATAAATTCACCCCACAAACTTGTGTGTCTCTGTGTGTGTCTGTATGTGGGGGGAGGGTTGGTGGGGAGGCAGGGATAATGAGTGTCTGTGAGAGAGTGTGTTTATGTGTGTGAGTCTGAGTGAAAAGGGGTACAAGTTGCAGATCGAGCCCAATGTTGGGGAGAGATCGAGCCCAATGCGGAGGGTGAGAGATTGAGGCCAGTGCAGGGAGAGAGAGATTGAGGCCAGTGCAGCGAGAGAGAGATTGAGGCCAGTGCAGGGAGAGAGAGATTGAGGCCAGTGCGGGGACAGAGAGATTGAGGCCAGTGCGGGGAGAGAGAGATTGAGCCCAGTGCGGGAAGAGAGAGATTGAGCCCAGTGCGGGGAGAGAGATTGAGCCCAGTGCGGGGAGAGAGATTGAGCCCAGTGCGGGGAGAGAGATTGAGCCCAGTGCGGGGAGAGAGATTGAGCCCAGTGCGGGGAGAGAGATTGAGCCCAGTGCGGGGAGAGAGATTGAGCCCAGTGCGGGGAGAGAGATTGAGCCCAGTGCGGGGAGAGAGATTGAGCCCAGTGCGGGGAGAGAGATTGAGCCCAGTGCGGGGAGAGAGATTGAGCCCAGTGCGGGGAGAGAGA